>NW_028249083.1:0-51860 GCF_964263255.1 Lissotriton vulgaris | reverse complement strand
TCTGATTCAGTCAGCCCCACCCTATGTAACTTTTTATACACCCACTGCAACTTTGAAATGAAATGAAATTTGATTTATAAAGCGCATGGCTACCCGGAAGCGTCCCAGCGCTAACAGAAAATGGAAACAGAGAACAAACTGAAGAGGGTACCGATAAATTAGGAGTCCTTGGGAAAAAGAAATGTTTTAAGGGCCTTTCGAAACTTAAAATAACAGAGTTCGGTACGAATCCGACTGGGGAGAGAGTTCCAGTTTTTTGCCGCATTTATAGAGAAGCGGCGACCCCCTGTTCGTGCCTTCCTTACTCTGGGCACCTTAGCAAAATTTCCAAGGTCCGACCGGAGAGCCCGAGATGATTTATAAGGGCAGATCAGGCTCCTGAGGACCGGAGGTCCTTTACCCTGAAGAGCCTTATGGGTGATGCATAGCGATTTAAAGATGACTCTTTCGCGTATTGGCAGCCAGTGAAGTGCTCTCAAGGCTGGTCTAGCCGAAGATCTTCTTGAGGTACCCACAAGCATCCTGGCTGCAGCATTCTGCACCCGTTGAAGGATATTGATGGTAGCTTCAGGAGCTGCCAAAAACTGGGCGTTACTATAGTCCAGTCTGGATAGTATTAGCCCCTGGATCAGCAGTGTCCTGGACTGGGGGGGCAGAAGAGGAAGAACTTTCCGCACTGAACGCAGCAGTCAGTAACTTTCACACTACCATTCTCAAAATCATTGACACATCCACACCAGTGCTTACATACCCACTCACTGATTCATAGGTCAATACACACATCCAGTCAGTCACCCATACAGCCACTCGTACACCAACTCACTCACTAATACAGCCACTGATATATCCAGCCATATAGCCACTCACACTGCCAGTCACTCATAGAGCTACTCACACACCTACTCACTCACCTATAGAGTCAATCAGACAGCCATTTACTCATCTATAAAGCTATACACACACCCACTCACTTATTCATACAGATATTAACATATAATCACTCACCCATACAGACCCTCACACACGTACTCACTAACCCATACAGCTACTATCACAATCCTTCACTCACACATACAGTCACTGATATATTCAACACTCACCTATACTGCATTTCACATATCCACTTACTCATATACCACTTACTCATATACCACTGACACATCCATTCACTCACTGACAGCCACAGACACACTCAGTAACTTATGCCACCCTTCTCTTAACACTCACTAATACACTCACCCACTGACACACACACTCACTCACTCACTCATCCTAGCAGGCAGCCACACACCCTCTCACCCCCCCGACAGACACTCGCAGAGCCATACAGGTACTCAGACAACCAAACAATCACCTATACACCCACTCATGTACCCACTCACCAACCCATACAGCCACTTAGACACCATCTGACAGACTGATACAGACATTCAGACAATCTAGTCAGTGATCCATACATTAACTGAGAAACCTAATCACTCACTTACAGTCAGTCACGCACTTACTGAATCCACGATTCAGGCACTCATACACCCACTGATTCATCAACACACCTTGGTATATATATTTAACACTCAAACATTTTAAAAACACTCACAGTCACTGGATGTCATCAGTGAAGTAATTGGAAATACCTTGAGTGATGTCATCAGTAATGTCACTGACCATGTCATGAGTGATGTAATATGCAAGGTCATAAGCAGTGCATTGCGGGGGTGAGAGTTACAGTTAGCTCAGCAAACTATAACTGCTGAATTTCTCTGGCTTTGTACGAGTGAAATTTCACCCTAACTATAATGTTCCTGTAACCTTTGTTTTTTACCGTGTGTATATATATATATATATATATATATATATATATATATATTCGAATATGTGAATTTATTTGTGCAAATGCATATGCCACCTATGATTAAAATGTATATACTTTCTTATATTTAGGCTTAACAAATGGAGATATATATATATATATATATATATATATATATATATATATATATATATATATTCACTGAAAAAACCATAGGTTATAGACCATATATAGTTAGGAATTCGCATTTACAAAACCTTATTTTACTCACACAAAACCATTGAAATTCCATATATAGTTAGTTGCACTAACTATATATCGCGCACCCGCAATCCACTGCTGATGATGTCACATATTACATCATTCATGACATGGTCAGTGACATCACTGATGACATCACTGATGACATCTCAAATGACATCACTGATGACATCTCAAATGACATCACTGATGACATCACTGATGACATCTCATTTGACATTACTGATCACATCACTGATGATATCATTCATGTGATAATACGATGAACCTCTTCAGACTCTAATATAACCTTAGATACAATCAGTGTAAACAGACACTCACAGACTGTCACTCATCCATGGAGTTACTCACACACCTAGTCAGTCATGCAAAGAATCAATCACACCTCCATTTCCTCAACTATACAGTTATACAAACTTTACTTATTCAAACATATACTAACACATATTTACTCTCCTATACAATCCCTGATACAAGTTCACAATGATCCATACAGCCACTCACACATTCACTGGCTCTTATGCACAGTTATTTATATATGTCAACTCTCACATGTACTGTGTTTTACATATGTACTTACTTTGACATGTAGCACTGAGATATCCATTCACTCACCAATACACTCATGCACACAGTCAACCGCCCATACAGCTGTTTCCACATGCACTTTTGAAACCATACATCTAGTGAATCAACTGCTCACACATCTTTGCACAGAGTCATACACCTCCCAGCCACCCACACACACACTCAGTCTCCCATACAAATACTTGGGCAACCAAACAATAACCCATATAGTTACTCATATAGCTACTTATCAACACATGCAACAGTTTACAGAACAACAGACATAATGATGCACAAATTAAGACAGTTTAGTCACTAACCCATGCACTCAGTGAGACACATTTAATCACTCACTCATACAGTCAGTCATGCACCTACTAAATCCTTCATCCAGACACTTATACATCCACTCATTCTTCAATATGTAAGACATATTTTAACTTTACAGAAACATACAGTCACTGGATGTTGTCATCAGTGATGTCATCAGTGATGTCATTTGAGATGTCATCAGTGATGTCATCAGTGATGTGTCTGACCATGTCATGAATGATGTAATATGTGACATCATCAGCAGTGGATTGCAGGTGCGCGATATATAGTTAGTGCAACTAACTATATATGGAATTTCAATGGTTTTGTGTGAGTAAAATAAGGTTTTGTAAATGCGAATTCCTAACTATATATGGTCTGTAACCTATGGTTTTTTCAGTGAATTTTCAAGGTTTTGTAAATGCTAATTCCTAACTATATATGGTCTATAACCTATGGTTTTTTCAGTGAATTTTCAAGGTTTTGTAAATGCTAATTCCTAACTATATATGGTCTATAACCTATGGTTTTTTCGTGAATATATATATATATACATACATATATAAACATATATCATCTGTATATCTATATAAATAGAAACATAAATGCATGCATACATATACTTATATGCATACAGATGCATGTTATTTACATGAAAGTTGAAAAAACACTAATAAAAGCAAAGCTAAAAAGCCACCTCATTACAAACAGAATGGCTTTAACTTAAACAAGGGCGAGATCTATTGCATTTTCAATGCTTGTTTACTTTGGTTCCATCAAGAAGGCATTCAGATGTGTCACAAATTTGCCATAAATTCTGAATGTTAGCACTCTAGTTGCACATTAGATCACTGTAGTAAAGCTACTGCTCACCAGGGACGTCTGCTGCTGGTATTCAAAGTGCATGTTTCAGTCTGCATGTCAGAATTTTTTTAATGAAATAGAAAAGGATTTGAGAAGTCACTCAAAATGATCCCTAATTTTTCTTTCTGAAGCACTAATCATACTTTCTATGGCAAAATTACCCCCTCATGTTGTTCCTTTTTAAATTGAGTGTTTTCAGACTTATCACTTCATTCCAATCAAGATGGCTTCTGGTGTGCCATACTTTTGTCATAAGTAAGACTGTTAGCGCTCTAGTTGTTCTTTAGAACACTCTGGGACATTCTGTCATTGGGCTATACTTGGGGTACATCTGGGTGATATTTGGGCTACATTTAGGCTCTTTTGTCTCTGGTGGCCATCTTGGGAGACTGTATGTCAGAATTTTTTAATGAAATTGAAGAGGGTTTGAGAAGTCACTCAAAATGTGCCCTAATTTTTCTTTCTGCAGCACTAATCATAATTCATATGGCATAATATACCCCCTCAGTTTGTTCCTTTTTAAATTAAATGTTTTAAGAGTTACCACTTTATTCCCATCACGATGGCTCCAGGTGTGCTATACCTTTGTAATAAGTAGGACTGTTAGCGCTCTAGTTGTTCTTTAGAACACTCTGGGACATTCTGTCATTGGGCTATACTTGGGCTACATCTGGGTGATATTTGGGCTACATTTGGGCTCTTTTGTCTCTGGTGGCCATTTTGGGAGACTGCATGTCAGAATGTTTTAATGAAATAGAAAAGGATTTGAGAAGTCACTCAAAATGTGCCCTAATTTTTCATTCTGCAGCACTAATCATACTTTCTATGGCAAAATATACCCCCTCATGTTGTTTCTTTTTAAATTAAATGTTTTAAGAGTTACCACTTTATTCCAATCAAGATGGCTTCAGGTGTGCCATACCTTTGTAATAAGTAGGACTGTTAGCGCTCTAGTTGTTCTTTAGAACACTCTAGGAGGCTGCAGTAGAACACAAAGGAATCAACTGACAGTCTCTGTCCTTGTTGGATGTGTATGTTTTACTGAGAATGTCAGACTTCATTTTCACATGACTGAGAAAGATAATGTGAATTTACAGAAAATATGCTTTCAGTTTAGCTTATAGATCCCCTTCCAAACCACTGTGGGAAAATCATGAGATATTAGTTTTCTTTCAAACAATATTCATGATATCACAGCAGAAGGTTTTTTCACATGGTAAAATCACCTTAGAACCCACCACAATTCCTAAAACGAGTATGGTACCATCAACAAATGATTTATAATGTAACTAAAGTCCTAAAACCCTCTATTAACTACAATGCTTTTTAATAAGGTGCTATCATGTATATTGGTCCCAAGATGGCTGCCAACACTTCTTGGATGAAGTGCTGACAGCCAATCAGATCAGATGTGTGGTTAGGCTCCGCCCAGATATATATCTTTTTTTGAACCTAAATTACTCAAAATCCACTGGAGCACATATATTGAGACCTAGCAAAGGCACATCGGGCTAACAGTCCCTACAATTTTGCCAAGTTTCGTGCAAATCCATTCAGCCGTTCGAGCTAAAAGTGAGGCCAACCGCCCTATGGAAATTAACATGGGAAAAAGGCGTTTTGGGACCCCCCTTTTTTCTCGGCCCCCCCTTGATGAAACCCCCCCAAATTGTCAGGGGCTGCTCAGAAACAAAATGTTCCATTTTCCTGAAAATTTCAGCCAATTCCGTCCACAAACGCCAAAGTTATTAGACATAGAATTTTCAAAAATCCCATAGAGAAAAAATCCTAACTATATATACCTACTGGCGACCGCCAGTAGGTAATATATATATATATATATATATATATATATATATATATATATTACCTACTGGCGGTCGCCAGTAGGTAGTTATAGTTAGGATAATTTTCAATGTTAAATCTCAACATTCTATTTTGAATAACTTTGGCGCCGGTTGACGAATCTGCCTGAAATTTTCAGGAAAATGGTCTCATGGCGGTCCGGTCCTTCCCTGAAAGTTTGGGGGGGATTCGTCAAGCGGGGGCCGAGATAAAAGGGGGGTCCCAAAACGCGTTTTCCCCATGTTAATTTCCATAGGGCGGTCGATTTCACTTTTAGCCCGAACGGCTGAATGGATTTCCACCAAACTTGGCAAAATTGTAGGGACTGGTAGCCCGATGTGCCTTTGCTATGTCTCAAGATATGTGCTCCAGTGGATTTTGAGTAATTTAGGTTCAAAAAAATATATATATCTATAGGCGCTCTCCCGTGCGCGCACCCGAGTGCGCTCCAGGCGCGACACGCGACTTGCGCGCAGGAAGCTGATTGGATCTCAGTTGTCTGTAAACATTCTAAACAGTGCGGAGCGGCCGCCATCTTGTGTCTCGGTAAAATCGAGACACAAGGGGTTTGAAAAAAAAAGGGGCAAATGACCATAAGGGGGAAGAGTAGACCCCCTCTGACCCCCTAGGTTTGATGTAGGGACTAAAATAGGGTCCTGCAGGGCATTAAAAATTTTTTTTCGTTTTGCGCGGGGGAAGCGCATGGTACGCGCACCGGCGAAGCACGGGGAAAATCCAGGACCATATTTATGAAGGCCTTGCGCTGTTAGTTTTGCGCTTCCTGTGCGTCAATTTTTGTGACGCACCAGCGGTGTAAAAAAATGCGCATTGTTATGCAATATTTAAAAAGTGACGCATCTATCTAGATGCGTCACTTTTTAAATATAGTGCAACGAGGTACATTTTATTACACTGCTGGTGTTATGCGTCACTTTTCTGTGCGCACTCCTTATGACATTCCAGATGTGTCATATTTAATGTATGACGAATCATGTTGCAGATACAATATGGCGCAGAGTTTTAAAAAGTGACCCATGTACCTAGATGCGTCACTTTTTAAAAATAGCGTCAGGTATAATGCATGCAGAGGGGGTGTTCTCCCGCAAAAAGCTTTGTAATAGCGACGCAGTGAAATCTTTGAGATTTCACTGCGTCAGTTTTAGGATGCTGTTGCGTCAAAATCTTGTGCCTGCTTTACAGCAGGTGTTAGACTGAGGCAAGACCTTTCATATGCTGCTTTCCCCATTTGAAAGGACACATTACTGGAGTTGCGTCACTTTTGTGACGCACTCCAGCAATGCGTTACTTGGAATGTCATAAGGAGTGCGCACAGAAAAGTGACGCATTGCACCAGTAGTGTAAAAAAATGTGCCGCGTTGCGTTATATTTAAAAAGAGAGGTATCTAGGTAGATGGGTCACTTTTTAAAATCAAGCGCCACATTATATCTGCGTGAGGTATAATGCATGCAGAGGGGGAGTTCTCCCACTAAAAGCTTTGTAATAGCGACGCAGTGAAATGTTTGAGATTTCACTGCGTCACTTTTAGGATGCTGTTGCATCCTTTAAATATAGTGCAACGAGGCACATTTTATTACACTGCTGGTGTAATGCGTCACTTTTCTGTCCACAGTCCTTATGACATTCCAGATGTGTCATATTTAATGTATGACGAATCATGTTGCAAGGAGTTACAGATACGTCAGTATTTCTGACATATGTGTAAACATAAAAGTGATGCGAGGCCGGCGCAAAATTTTGACGCAATAGCATCCTAAAAGTGACGCAGGGAAATCTCATAGATTTCAGTACGTTGTTATTACCAAGCTTTTTGCGCGGGGTTGCCCCCTCTGCATACATTATACCTGATGCAGATACAATATGGCGCAGAGTTTTAAAAAGTGACCCATGTACCTAGATGCGTCACTTTTTAAAAAATAGTGTCAGGTATAATGCATGCAGAGGGGGTGTTCCTTGCAAAAAGCTTGGTAATAATGACGCAGTGCGTCACTTTTAGGATGCAGTTGCGCCAAAATCTTGCGCCTGCTTCACAGCAAACCTTTCACATGGTGCTTTTTCCATGTGAAAGGACACATTACTGGAGTTGCGTCACTTTTGTGACGCACTCCTGCAATGCGTTACTTTTGTGTTTACAGATATGTCAGAAATACTCCAGTTTATTCACTGTGTCATAACTTTCTTTTCTAACACTCACCTTCTTTCATTCCTCCTACTTCACTTCCTTTCACCTCTCATACCTTTCTGTTCTTTCTTACTCATTCTCCTTTCAATTATCAATGCACTATATTTCACTTACTCTTCATTTTTTAAGATTATAGCTCTTTGATGAGAATTGGAGGTAGTTCTGAAAAGAACTTTTGGTTTTCTTCTTTTAACTGAAGAGGAACAAAAACAGGGAATAGAAACTGCTCAACAGGAGCAAAAAGAAAAGAAAAAAATTAGGGGTGGGAAGGGCAGTGATGGTTCTCCAATGCCCGAACCATGAGCAGGACACTTTGCTCCCCATAGGTGAGGAGTTGATTGCAGTATCTGCATCTGACGACCCCATGGTTGAATGCAGGTTGAATGTTTGCTACCTGCCCCTGAGATTGTTCTCTTCCAGAAGAAGTTGCTCCTCCTGTTGATGTAGAGGCCCCATCTCTGGGAACCTCCTGTGCCAGAGCCCTGACACTTTCCCGGGCAAAATTCTGGGGGTGCCTCCTCTCCACATGGCGAATCATGGTGAAGTTGCCAAAAGAGTATTTTTTTGGGGGGTTACCCCGTGACAGGACCTGTTTGCAGATCCTGCACTCTACTTTTGGTGCATTCACCTTCTTCTGGCCTTCTGGAAACTTAAAAAATTTCCAGATGAAATGTTCCTTCACCTTTGGGGTAGGAGGCTCTTCATCAATGAAGTCATCTTCACTGCTGGATGGTCTGGCAGCCATGATGAATCCAGGAATATGGAGCAGCAAAAAAGGCAGGTCTTTCAGTCACAAAAGTGAAAGAAGAAGTGAAGGAAATGGGTGGGGATTTCATTCATTGTAAAAAAAAACTGTTAGCAACCAATGAAAAGTGTTATTTGAGGGTCACATGACCCGACGCGTTTACGCTGCGCGCTCCGGAGCACTTCCGGGTGCGTTTACGCAGCGCGATCGTAGGCGCTTCCGGGGCGCAAACGTGGCGCGATCGTAGGCGCTTTTCCGTGCGTTTATGCGCCGCGCACGTATGCGCTTCCGAGGGCACTTACGTTGCGCGCCGAAGTGACGTCATCAATCTTTTATAGAAATGCATAATCATTTTCCATATTAAAAAAAACAAATTTTATTTGTATGGTACGAAATGTTTTGCATTATTATTAACTTTTCATTCATATTTTTTTTTCACGAACGACAGTTGCGCTCTGGGTGCGCTTTCAGATGAGCTCTCGGAGAAGCTTACAGGAGAGCTTAGCTGAAAGCTTCCCGGAGCGCGCACCCAGAGCGCAAAAGAAAAAAATTATAAGAAAAAATGAATACTTAAAAAAAAACAGCAAATTGTAAAAAAAAAAAAGGTTAGAAACTCGATATACAAAGGAATTAGCATTTAAAAAACCTATGAAATTCACTGAAAAAACCATAGGTTTCACACCAGTTATAGTTAGGAATTAGCATTTAAAAAACCTATGAAATTCACTGAAAAAACCATAGGTTTCACACCAGTTATAGTTAGGAATTAGCATTTAAAAAACCTATTAAATTCACTGAAAAAACCATAGGTTTCACACCAGTTATAGTTAGCTGGAAATTTTACTGATATAAAACCATTGAAATTCCCACGTTATAGTTAGATGGACTCACTATAACTTGCGCGTGCAATGCACTGCTGATGATGTCTTATTAAGCCAGTTAACCAATCAATTTTTAAAAACCATCCATTTAGACACTTATTTAAACATTTATTCTTCCATCAACTTTTACATATACATATATAAAATATATTTATTTTTCAGAAAGACACACATTCACTGGATGGTGTCATCAGTGATGTCATGAGTGATGTCACTGACCATGTCATGAGTGATGTAATATGTGATGTCATCAGCAGTGCATTGCACGCGCAAGTTATAGTGAGTCCATCTAACTATAACGTGGGAATTTCAATGGTTTTATATCAGTAAAATTTCCAGCTAACTATAACTGGTGTGAAACCTATGGTTTTTTCAGTGAATTTAATAGGTTTTTTAAATGCTAATTCCTAACTATAACTGGTGTGAAACCTATGGTTTTTTCAGTGAATTTCATAGGTTTTTTAAATGCTAATTCCTAACTATAACTGGTGTGAAACCTATGGTTTTTTCAGTGAATATATATATATATATATATATATATATATATATATATATATATATATATATATATATATTCACTGAAAAAACCATAGGTTTCATGTCATATATAGTTAGGAATTAGCATTTAAAAAACCATTGAAATTGCTCCTATATAGTTAGTTGTACTAACTATATTTCGCGCACCCGCAATCCACAGCTGATGATGTCACATATTACATCATTCATGACATGGTTAGTGACATCACTGATGACATCACTGATGACATCTCAAATGTGTTTTTCTGTAAAGTTTAAATATGTTTTACATATTGAAGAATGAGTGGATGTATAAGTATCTGGATGAAAGATTTAGAAGGTGCTCGACTGACTGTATGAGTGAGTGATTAAATGTGAATAATGTGTCTTACTGAATGCATGGGTTAGTGACTAAACTGTCTGAATGTGTGCATCAGTATGTCTGTTGTTGTGTAAGCTACTGCATGTGTTGATCAGTAGCTATATGAGTGGCTATATGTGTTATTGATTGGTTGCCCGAGTATTTGTATGGGAGACTGAGTGTGTGTGTGGGTAGCTGGCACACATAAATGACTATACATAAGAGCAACTGTTTTTGCGAGTGGCTGTATGGATCATTGTGTACTTGTATCAGTAATTGTATAACAAAGTAAGTATGTGTGTATATGTTTGAATAAGTAAGGTGTTGTGTGTATAACTGTACAGTTGAGGAAATGAAAGGCTGATTGTCTCTTTACATAACTGACTAGATGTGTGAGTAACACCATGGATGAGTGGCAGAGTGTGAGTGTCTGTATAGGTGTTTGAGTGCAGATGATAGTGTTGTATTGATGAGTGACTGTATGTATGAGTGATTCTATGGGTAAATGATTGGATGTGTGTATAGACCTAACAATCAGTGTGTGCGTATGTAGTAACTGGTATTGGTGTGTCAATGGTTTCAAGAATGGTAGTCTGTGTTTAAAACTGGGTGTATCAAAGGTTATATTAGAGTGTGAGGAGGTGCATCGTATTATCACATGAATGATATCAGTGATGTGATCAGTGATGTCATTTGAGATGTCATCAGTGATGTCATCAGTGATGTCACTGACCATGTCATGAATGATGTAGTATGTGACATCATCAGCAGTGGATTGCGGGTGGGCGAAATATAGTTAGTACAACTAACTATATAGGAGCAATTTGAATGGTTTTTAAAATGCTAATTCCTAACTATATATGACCTGAAACCTATGGTTTTTTCAGTGAATTTGCAAGGTTTTTTAAATGCTAATTCCAAACTATATATGACCTGAAACCTATGGTTTTTTCAGTGAATTTGCAAGGGTTTTTAAATGCTAATACCTAACTATATACGACCTGAAACCTATGTTTTTTTAGGTGAATTTGCAAGGATTTTTAAATGCTAATACCTAAATATGTAAGGCTTGAAACCTATGGTTTTTTCAGCGAATATATATATATATTTAATATAATATCTAATTTTTATTTTCAAGTTTTTTTTATATGATTACAGGGTCCGCGCACCGTAAACGCTCTGAGCTCTTACCCCGACAAATTTTTTAAGTTTCTAAAACATCTAACATCTAACATTAAAATCTACGTTTTTAACGTAGATTTGAAAGGTAGACAATATCTGCTTTAATGTAGAAAATGTTTTTTTAAAACTTTTAACAACAGTATAATACTTTTTGAAGTAGTAACAAATCTCGCGAGGGTACGTCGCACGTGCACACAACGTAAGAGCTCCGTCCGCGCACCGTGAAAGCTTCGAGCTCTTACCCCCAAAAGTTTTATAAACTTTAAATCATTATATCTACGTATTCTTTGCACAATATAAAGGTACACATTATCTGGGATAATAAAGAACATGTTAGTTTAAAATTTTAAAGACCATATATAACTTTAGGCAATTATAAATCTCACGAGGGTGCGTAATACGTAAACGCATCATAAGATGACGTCAGCGCTCCGTAAATAGAGCGTAAACGCACCATAAGCCTACGTAAGCGCTCCGTAAACTCAACGTAAGCGCTCCGTAAGCTTACGTCCAACCATGTGACCTCAAAAGAAAAGATTTCATTGGTTTATAATACTTCCTACTCCAATTGTTAAAGACCCCTCTCATGTTCATCATTCTTCTTTGGCTTTCAAGGAAGAAACACCTTTTTTCATCAGCACTTTGCTACTGAAAAATCTATTGAAATGTCTGAACAGCAGGAACCTGAGCATTCAGAACATGAGGAACCTGAGCATTCAGAGCATGAGGAATCTGACCATTCTGAAGATGAGGAACCTGAGTTTGTTCCTGAAACCCCTAGATTACCAAAAGAGTCCATAGTTTGGAAATTTTTTAAATTCCCAGAAGATCAGAAAAAGGTAAATGCGCCTTTTGTCACATTCAAAATCAGTGACACAGTACTTTCCAGAGGGGATCCACAGAAGAAGTACAGCTTTGGAACTTTTAGCATGGAACGCCATGTCAAGAATATACATCCAAACAATTGGAGTAAAGCTGGAATGAAAAGATCGTCAGAGGAGCCGGGCTCCGCTCCCAGCACTTCTTCTCAACCAACAGCACCACCAATGCAAACATCAATGGTTGCAAATATCCAACCAGAACTTAAGAATTTGATGATGCAAAGCATTCGTTGCCAGAAACTGGTTGCCTTTGGACAAGAGTTCATTCAAGTAATCCGGCAAAAAAACAGGAAGCACAGGTGCACCCCATAATTTTTTTCTTTATTTTTCATAGTTTGTTCCGGTTGAACAATTATCTGCCTTAAAAAGTTTATTTCTTTACATCGTTTTTCCAGCAAAACAAAAAAAACGAAAAAAAACTGTTCTTTTTAGAACTACCTCTATTGGTAAAGAAAGAACTAAATTTCTATGTTTGTATGTAAAAGTTTGTCATAGTGAATGTCAAAGTGCAAAACTATAAGGATGTGGTACAGGATAAACCTATAAGGTGTTTACCTATAGTATACTGTACTACTTCCAAAGCACTGAAATGTAACATATGTATATAAATATGTTACAACTCAATGGGCCAGATGTACGTAATCTCGATTTACCTACTCATAAATAACGAGGGCCCCTTCTTAAATACCGAATCATATCGATTCGGTATTTAAGAACTGGCAATGGAGATGTACGTATTTTTACTGAATTAATTACCGATTCGGTAAAAATCGTTAATTACCGATTCGATAATTACCGAATCTGTATTTGCCATTGATTCCTATGGGCCTTGAAGCCCATAGGAATCAATGGCAAATACCGATTCGGTAATTACCGAATCGGTAAATACCGAATCCTGCCAGGGGGAACAGGGTGTCACTTTGACACTCTGTAGCACCCCTGTTTTTGGCTTGTGAGCAATGTGACACACATACATGCCCTTAGGGAATGTATGTGTGCCACATGGCACAGGTGTACATGCACAGATGTGCATGTACACAGAAATTCCTAATTTACTACCCAATTGTATTGAGTGGTAAATAACAAATTCTTAGATGCCTCTAGCACTATCAACAGTGCTACCTACATTAGAATTGACAGATTTGGTATTTTTACCGAGTCTGTATTTACCGATTCAGTAATTTTACTTATTCGGTAAATACAGAATCGGTAAAAGTACCAAATCTGTAAATAAATGCCTCCTACATAGGAAAAGGCATTTACCGGTTGGTAACAGCCAAATTCAGCCGTTACGGAGCGGTAAATGCCTACCTACATTGCGTCCCAAATCATACCACTTCAATATTTAAGAGTAGGTAAATAGGATGTATGTAATTTGTTTTTTTAAATTACCGAATCTGTATAATTCAGTCATTTTACCGAATCAGTATTTACCGATTCGGTAATTGCCATTGATTCCTATGGGCTTTGAGGCCGTATAGTATTCAGTGGTAACTAACGAATATTTAAGGGCCTGAGGCACTGTTTTAAAAACAAAGAAGTGTAAACAAAAGTGAACACAAAAGGGAAGAGGTGTTAGAAACAGCGAGAAAGAAGTGCACTGGAGGAAGTGCAGTGCCAATAAATGAAGGTTTACTAACAAGTAAGAATTGGATAACAGAGTGAAGAAAGGAGAATAAGATCAAACCTAACAAAATAAAGAAAGAAAGAAACTGACTGAGGTAAAGAGGAGGAGTGGTAGAAAGAGAGAGCAACAAAGATTAACTGTAAAGGAGACACATGTAGAGAGAGAGGGAGCAAGGGACTGAAAAAGAGTGAGGCAGTTATTCTGTCACAATAAGAGAGTGATAACAAACTTAATTTTGATTCTCATACTTACCTTATAAATAATGAAAACTTAGACACTGATGCGAAAAAAGTTTTTTATTTCTTATACTTACCTTCTAAGATATAAAAAAAACTTAAAGAAATTATTTAAAAAATATATAAGATCTGTAAAACACAAGAAACAAATAAATTATAATGCATACAAAGTATATTTCACAATACAAGAGAGAAGGAAGGAGATTAAGAGTCAAGAAAGATAGATGGCACATGCAGAGGGACACATGCCACAGGTAGAGAGTAAGATGGTGCAGGCAGAGAGTGAGATAGAACAAGTAGAGGGTGAGATGGTGCAAGCAAAGGGTAAGATGACACACGCACATGCATATATTGTGCATACAGAGGGTAAGATGGCACACACACACAGAAACATGGAACAAGCAAAGGAAGATATAGCATAGTTAAAAGAGAGGTGGTGAATGAGCGTGAGACAAGGGGAGTAAGGACTGACGGAAGCAGCCTAATGAAACAAGGGTGAGGTGAGTGAGAGAAGGACAGTGAAGTTGAAGAAAGACAAATGATAGAGGGTGGATAAAGTCGAGTGAGCATGAAACAATGGGACTGAGTGATTGACTACACACAGGGAGTGAAGGAAGGAGTGATAGAAGGAGACTCAGTGAGGGATCAAAGAACGGAAAATGAGGTAGTGTAGGTGAGGGAAAAGGAGTGACAGAATGAGGTGATGAAGAGAGTCACGCTAAGAGACAGGGAGCGATGGAAGGATAGACAAAAAGAGAAATAAAAAAGTTTTGGGGGTCAGTCGTACTTACCTTATAAATGAAATATCTGTGGAAACGAAAAAACAAATCAGTTATAATACATTATTCACAATACAAGAGACAAAACAGGAGAAAAAGGAAAGAGGAGTTAGGGAAGGAAAATGAAGGAGAGGGAAGGGGCAATTAGTGCAGGTGTATTAACAACAATGAGTCTAAGAGAGAGGGAGTGATAGAAGAGTACAGAGAAAGTAAGAGGACACAGGGAGTTTTATGAAGGTGTGTTTCAAGTGCACTTAGGTGAGTGACAGAAGGGGAATTAGTGAGTGAGCAAAGGAAGGAAAGAGAGGTGAAGGGGAATGAAACAGAGGGACTGACTTAACATGAGTGGGTGAGAAGACTAAGAAGAAGGGGAGTGAAGTATAGGGAATGAGGATAAGTAAGGGAAGCAAAATAAAGGGACAGGGGTGACGTAGGGTAAAAGAATAACAGTAAGTTTGACGAAACAGAGGTGATAGAGGATGAATAAAGGTGAATAAGCATGAGACAAGAAGAGTAAAAGAGTGAGGAAATAGAGGGAGTGAAGGAAAGAGTGAGAGAAGGGGACTGAGTGAAGGTGCAAAAAAAGTCAGTGACAAAATGTGGATGAGTTAAAGGGAGTGAACATAAGAGAAAGGGAGTGAGAAACTGAAGGGATGAAAGCAGTGAGGTTAAGAGAGAGGTAGTAAGGGAAGGATAGAGAGAAACAGAAATAAAAAAGTAATGAAAATGTATTTTTTATTAGTCGTACTTACCTTATAAATGTAATATCTGTAGAAGAGAGTAAAGAAATCAGTTATAATATATATTTCACAATACAAAATGCAAATTAACTTGTACAACAGGTTATATGGTTTATTTTTGCTGTTCTCAGAATATATTGATTTTTAATAAAAACAGTGACTTCAATACTATTCATCATATCAGAGCGGGCAAAAAAAACCACAATCAAAATGATTGTGTTTAAAAAACCCATAAAACTTAGAAAAAACATATCTTACATGTTTTCTTCCAAACAGCAATTTCTAAGATACAGTATCTCATTATTATACTCTCAAACTAAAGTGATATAGAAACATATATTAACCACATTTACCCGAAATACGTATTCTTCATTTACATACCTTTCCACATGGCCAAATGGTATACAGAAAGTCCTCTTTTTGGAAATTAATTAATAGTAGTTTTAAACTTCCATGCACCCGACTTTCGGAATGAAAAGTCCAACATCTATTTCATCATCTAACAATAATTATATTTACACCTCTAACTTACTCTTGATAAACATTTCCTATAATACTGATATCACTCACTATGTGATACACTTATACTACCTTTGTGACAACTACCACTTTACTAATTATCTTGATCACTTTCACTCACAAACTAATTTTGAACAACACACTTACTTTTATTACCTGCTCCAATCTTCATTGTCCAATTACTTTCACTAAAATTTGGGTTCTAAAAACACTATGTAAGAATTTGTTAAGTCAAAAGGCAAACGTTGTTTGAAAATCAATTGAGTATCATTACAAACTTATGTAAAATCATATATTATCAACATTTACCTCAGAAACTCATTTTTCATTGATGGACTATCCCACATGGCCAAATAGTACGTAAAAATTCCTTGTTTTGGAAAATACTTAATAATACTCTTGACCTTCCATTTCCCAACCTTCTGCATGAAAAGCTGCAACGTCTTTGGCAACACCTTACAATATTTATATCTCTACCCAAGGATGTGTATCATGTCCATAAAACCTTAAACAACCAGTAAACTATAAGAATCTGAACATCCTGATGACTAACTTTTATTAATTGCTCCAATCCTTCTAGGCCAATTACTTTTCCTAAAATTTAGGTTGTAAAAACACTAGGTAAGAATTTTTTAAGTCAAAAGGCAAACGTTTTTTGAAAGTCAAAACAGTATCATTACAATAAGTCCAACCATTTTGACATTTTAAATAAGCTGTATAATGTCCAGATGTTGTTGAAGGACCAGCGTGGAAAATAATTGCTACTGTTACAAAGGTTCTTCCTGAAATTGATAATTGAGAAGCCACAAAATTTTAATTGTCAATTTAGTTCCATCAGGTCTACATCGTTGGAATATTAAAATTACGTTCTGTCCATAACTTTGTAGAAATAATGTTGATAGCATTGCACAGTTACATTGGGTACAAACCATGTTTTGATCAGCTGATCTAACTAGATTATTAAAAGACACTGGTTTGCAGTCTGGTAAAGTCAAATATATAAATCTTTTGGTATCTACTGTTGTACTACTTGAAAAGGAACAATTATCGCAGACATGTTCCCATTTATAAGAAAGGCCAAAAAGATTTTCAACATCTATACCTTCCTCTTGCAATACAACAAGCATGTACATTAGAAATTCCTGACAATCTTGTTGAATATCCTGAGAAAATTGAGTTATACCAGAACATATGTCTAAATCATTTCGAATATCAGAAACACTTTGTATATTTGTTCTATCACTGCTACATTTCTCAAACACAGTATTCAACAAAAAACAAAAACTTTGATCTCGATTTTCAACAATCTGTTCTTGCAAACTTTGGAGGAAAAAAAACAACATTAACCACTACATTAGCATAGCAGTTGACATCAGAACTGTTCTCAAACTGAAATCCAACAATATCTTCAACAGAATCCTCTTTGTTTCTGCTTACAATTAGTGGTTCATCTAGTTTTCTTTTTTTTGCTACTGCCTTGCTACAATTTTTCTCATTTTTTTCTTTTTCGGCCTACTACACACTTTTCAAACAGAGGATATTGAGGTAAATTTGGAGCATACTCTCTTCTTAACCTATTATATTCCTTTACACAATTTAGATCTGCACTAATCTTTGTCTCATCAAAAGCAATCAAGTACAATCCAGATAAAGTTCTGACTCGAGATAAAGCAACATATGCCATACCCTCCTTGAAGACAGAACTTCCAATATCCATCATAGCACTATCTACACTTAAACCTTGAGATTTATGAATAGTTACTGCATATGACAAAGAAACAGGAAACTGTTTTCGGCGGACATATAAATCTTTCACAAGCAAAAATCAAACAGAACAACGACTAAACTGTTGTACTTCTTGAATTCCATCAAATTTAATTTTCAAAAATTAAATTCCATCTCTATTTCGATAATTCACAAAATCAACAACATGACCCATTGCTCCATTTACTAAACCTCTTTCCACATTTAAATTCTGTCGTAAAATTATACGACAATTTAAACATACATATAGAGTCTTTTCAAAACCAGCAGTTTTAGAAATTGTCTCTCTAAAGAATCCAACTTTGATTTCAACTTTTCTGACAAAACAATAGTAACTCCTTCGTGCTCTATTTTATCAATAGCTTCCAGTTTCACAATCTCTTGATGTTCTAACTCTAACATTTTGTTGTTGAAGACTGAACATTCTCGAAGAGTTGGCATCAAGCATATTACAGTTTTGTTTTCAGCAACTTTCTGATAAATAATCTCTGGGAGAATATTTTCCTTTGGAAACAAATGTGAAATTATTCGTGACTGTAAAGCTTCTTTGCCATGTTCAGTTACTTTTCCAATTCTTACATCTTGTAGAATATTTTTATAATCTTCATCCTTTGCCTGTTGCATGTTTTGAAGCAGTTCTGCATATTTAAAATATAACCAGATATTCACATTTCCAATGCTTCCTAAGCACTTTCTTGTATCTTCACGCGTAAGCATCTTAAACACTGGTTGTCCTTTCACTAGAGTTAGCTGCAGTAGATCTCCAAAGACAATGATGTGTTTGCCTCCAAATAACACATCATACTCTGTTTTAAGAATTTGTTGCATTCTATCACATTTGAAACCATGCTTACCTTCAGGACTCTACCAACTTCACAACAAGCTTCTCCAGATAGCTTGTGGTATTGTTAATTTATTATCATGCTCTACTGGCAGCATCAATAAACGACGTAAAGTAATCCATTTAATGTTATGTGCTGCCAACCCAGTTGGAGCAGTAACAACACAAGACAGTGATGACTCTGTTCTTTTCTGCAGATAAGTTGCAATTGATTTAATCAGAAAACTTTTTAAAGTTCCGGCTTCTCCACTCACATACAGTCGGACAGGTTCAAATGACGTACATGAGCACTCTTTTTTATCATGACGAAAACCATGCTCAATCTGTTCTGTAACTTCATCATATATTTTTTTCTGCTCCACGTTTAGTTGATTTTCCAAATCTTCTAAATTAACTACATCCTCCTGAGCTTGTTCCATGGCTCTTTCCACCTCTTCCATGGCAGTGGCGGCTTCATTTTGGATAAGTGGTCCTCCTAGTGGATCCTGACTCAATGGAGCAGAAATCTGACTGTCTTGAGAACTGTCTCTAGCAGTCTCTGCTGCAATGATAGCTTCTTGCTGTATTTCATCGTTCAACATTTGCAGATAACTTGAAAAAACAGGACATTTAATGGTATCCTTAGTTGCATTGAAAGAATCTTCAAAACTGAGAAAATCTCCAAGTAGTTCCTCTTCTGAACGCCATGGCTTAAAGAGTTGCAAAAGAGCTAAATAGTAAAATTCCTTTTTATCAGGAGAATCGCAACTCAATTTACGATGATTAATCAAATGTCCTTTTCTTTGTTTCACCAGACATCCTTCACATCCAATTATAGCATATACTCCTTTATTGATATCTTCTCTCATATTCTTCTTAAACGTATAGTTTTGCAGTACTTCATAGAGACAAACGTTCTCAAGATGAATACTTCTATTTGGACAATATGTATCCAACATGTTTGTCTTCAAAATATCTGTACTGTTTGATTGAAACTCCGCCAAATACTCAATTTCTTGTGCAGACTTCAAAACTCGGTTTCGTGTTGCAGCAAGACCTAGACTCACCCAAATGATGGATCTCGATTTGGCATACAGACTTGCTGATGATAACCGATCTGAACATTCATATGCTCCAATTTCTCGATGCGACAACATCTTCAGACTGTAACTGTATAATTTCTTACTTAGGCTCTTTTCATGCGAAATATCCTCCCACATTTCCTTCAGCTCCGTCTTTTCTGATTTTGTGATGTAAGACGTTACATATTGAGCCACAGCAATAGAGTTGTCAACAGCATATTGAATATCCATGTTAGCATTCCACATGGACAAAATGACTGCGTTGTAGTCATTTATGTATTTGGACTCTTCATTTCTTTTCAAGTTTTACGTATTTTTCGGTGATTTTCTTGTCACAGTATGTCGCAGTGAAGACATAAAATTGTTCACTCTTCCTTTAGATATTACTGGTCGTGGAAATCCAAAACGACATTTTGTGTAAAACTTCTCCTTGGATTTGAACTTTCGACGATAGTACTTTCCACAGCGATGAGTTTGAAAGCGTAAGACTTGATGTCGTAAATTGTCTTCATCTGTACTTTTCGGAACAACACATGTGGAATATTGTTCAATGAAACTCATCACTGTGTCATCCGAATCTGTTCCAAATTTGGTAGCATCTTTGATCCATAGCAGCATATGTATGTGAGGAGCACCTCTTGCTTGATACTCCTTTCTCCAAAAGAAATCCAAAACCTCTCCAAGTGGAGGATTTTTTTTGTTTGTGATGAAAGACATCATAGCTTGAAACCGATGATTAAAAAACCTACAAAAACCAAGGTATTACAGGTTAGACTCGAGAGTTAGGTAAGAGGGGACACCAAGGGAACTGCGTCCGAGGTAGCCGGACCACTCCAGCTAGCAGGTTTTAATGTGGTGTTGGGAGAACCGGATGGAGGGGACACCGGGGAGACGCTTCTTCACTCAGTTAACGAGACCGATAACTAACAATGCATGACCACAATATGATTCCTCAACTTTCTTTGTATCTTTGTTGTTTTGAAAAAACAGAAAACCAAGAACCTGTACTTATTGGTAGAATAATGCTTGTACAGTACCTTTTACTTAATGCAGTTATGAGGCGGTACATAAAATAACATGCGGATTCCAATTTGATATTACTGCATGATGATTGCAAGAATGTGATGGCGGCCGGCCCTGTGAGTTGTAGGCCTACAGCTGTGTAAACTTTAAGGTGCAATAAAGGTTTTTGAACGCAAAAAAAACCAAAAAACCTACAAACATTAACTGGATCCAAAGAGCACAGTTCTCCAGGTGTCTTGAATTCTATATTTTCTATGTTTCCATTTACCTCTCGAAGAAATTCAAGTAAGTCTTCCCAGGCATACTCAGCACAGCTAAGAGTGAGGAACCATGTAGGAGTTCCTAAGTTTCTTAGCATACATTTCAATTCCCCATGACGACGGTACCAATACTCATTCGTACCACGCTGACATGCCATGAGATTGATTAGGTGAGATTCCAAAATACTGTCTTCCACTTGGACTTTATCCATAAAGTCTCTTGCCAAAACATTTTGAAGATGTACTCCAGATTTCAGTATATGGTTCACAGCATAAGATAGTCCAGAGAAGTCACTCTCAAACAGAAGATGATACAAATATGGAATGCATTGACAAAATCTTGGATCTTCTGCATATAATCTTAAAGTCCGGTATTCTGATGCAGGAATTTGAACAGGTCGCTCATCATATCTTCCACCTTGACCTGTTGGAAACAATTGAGGAAAACACCGAGCTTCCAAGCTTTCTTCCCATACACTTATGGGACTTCCTTTGGCTTCTTTCATTTGGAACAACTCAATAGCATTCCCCATTACTTCTTTGGAATGCAGAGGATGAACACTCTAATGCTCATAAATCTGTTCACTTCTAGAAACATCTACTTTTTCAATCTGTCCAGCTGATGAATCACTGTCCTCTTCAACAGTTGTTTCCTCTTCTCGTACATATACATTTTTGTAGTACTGATTGTTTTTTACTAAATACAACGTTGCCTTTTTGACTTTCCTAACATCCACTAATTCTTGCCAGATTTTCTCACTCTTTGTAGAAACGCCATTAACTAGAATAACCAGAGGTTCCTCTTCCACTTTTTCTATGCCAATGGTGTCAATATTTTTCTTTAAATCTAAAGGCAAATAAACAACTCTTCCCTTTAATCCTCTCTGTAAATCTGAAGGAGGCAATTTCTCTGTCTTAGGCTCCATGCAAACAATAGCCTGAAAAGGATGCACACATTGAATCAGAATACACTCATAGGTATTTAAACCCATCAATTCAGACGGAATCTTTACCAACTCAAGATTTTTATGTACATCTCTAGTAGGCATTCTGTTTTCATTTAATTTATTATAACAATATTTACAAATACGTAGATCAGAACCCAAATCAAAACAATTCTCAACCAACAAATAAGTTGCAAAATCCTTCCATTCATTATTATTTTCCATTTCACTTTTAACATATAAATCAACTAACCGAGCCTGATTTTTATAATGAGTTCGTCGACAACACACACAAGAAAAATTTGGCCTTTCACTTGAAATGACCTTAAACTTTGTAATTTCATGATCAAAATTTTGAGTACTTACAATCTGTACATTCTCTTCCACATTACTTTCTATTACTGTATCATTTTCAGCAGTGTCCTCTTTTTCACCAAAGTAACAAAACTCTATTTCTTCACAAATCTTCTTCACATCTAATTCAGATCCATGCAAAAGAGCACTATTTAACTGTTTTAACTTAAGTGCTGGACTTTTTGCATAATACAACCTTCTCACTATTTTCCTCACTTTAGTTTGATGCACCGCTAACATCCTAAAATGGTGAAAAGTACTCTGACATACTTTCCTAGAAAGACAAGCCAGTGAATGACCATGCAAACCTGTTTTTCCCTCACTCTGCAAGGAACTAAGTCTTGCAACATCTTAAACTTTTGTTTTAGACTTTTCTTACTATATGTACGTAAAGAATTGCAAAACAATTTAATAGAATCCTGTCGCACACTACAAATACTACTACAATTCCAAGTATACACCGGAGCCTTAGGACGTCTCCCTAAAACTTCATCAGCTAACACCTCATCTGCATTTCTCGGCACAATTTTTTCTTTTTCAACTGGACAACCATCCTTCACCTCATATGCTCGACCACTGGTGTCAACTGCATGCACCAAAACATTATCTTGAAAGTAACTCTCTTCATTAAAAAATGGCTCACAACTTGAACTATGCTTCTATTCTCCTGAAAAAACATAACAAAAATTAGTCAGATTAATTACTCTTTTCCACTTACATTTTGATTTCAAATCATTGATTGCCTTATCTAGTGTACGAACTCTATTGATTACTAAAATATACAGCTTTCTCTTCACTTCAAAAGCCTGATCAACAAACTTTTCTAATCTTTTCTTTTTCTTGTAAAAAGCTGTTTTCCTATTATTTTTCTTTAGATTTTTTAATAAATTCAAAACTACTCTTTTACGAAACATTAGTCTACGAATGTCCAAAAACTGATTTGTCCTACGATTACCAGACACACTATGATCTCCTCGTACCATTATACCATTTTTTGGTGACCTCTGCTTTTTCTTTCTAGTAACACTTTTAAAAAAAAATAATTTTATTATTCACAGCAAAAATTACAGACCAAAAATAAAGCAATTACAGTTCAGATACTTGTCCCGAAATATTACAAAAAAAAGATAATAAAAATAAAGAATAGTATTCAGTCCTCATAGTAATCATGGTATACAACGTTTACCACGCATTTTTTACCACGCACTACACTTACAACGCAGGCATTACCACGCATACCATTACAACGCATTGCGCTGGGGGGCGCTCTAGGATAGGGAATAAGTTTAATTTTATATCCAACACCTTCCCTAGTATCCACGGGGACTGGAGTTGGAATATAAAATTATACTTACCACTATCCAGCACTTCAAAGCGCTATGCGTTGTAACGGTATGCGTTGTAAATACCGCGTTGTAATGGTATGCGTGGTAATGGTATGCGTGGTAACGTCATACATCCAGTAATCACGGAACGCACTCCACATTTTTATACCCATTCTTCTTTTCCTTGGTCCCTTAATAGAAAACAGTCCCCACTCCAAATGATACAAGTTTAACAATTTAACACGCCATTGGTGAAATACGGGCGGTTTTTCCTGAAGCCAGTCAGTGGCTATACATAGGCGAGCTACAGCCATTGCATAAAATATAAAGTGACAATATTTATATAATGGCTCGACATTACTATCCTTTGGTATTTTTCCCAACATCAACATAGCAGGGGTAATATGTATCGGTATTCTTATTACAAAGGATAAAAAATGGTCAAGATCTGTTATAAAACCTTGAAGTTTAACACAACTAACAAAGATATGCACTGCCCCTGCATTGTCATCCCCACATCTAAAACACTTGCCATTATTGCCTCCTCCCCATTTTGCCATTTGAATTGGGGTATAATACAAATCATACAGAGTTTTAAAAACTGGGCCTTTAAATTTGCCGACATTAGTGCCTCCTTGGAGAGGAGTAGAAGATCTTCCACATCTATTTCTGAATCGTCTAGTAAGCCCAACCATTTTACCCTCACTTTTTCTAGATCATCGCTCCTGTCAGCAAGTAGCAGTTGGTATACTATGCCTATGTTAGCTAACCTCCTAACTGCTTCTACAATTTTATTCTGCTGTAATATAAGTTTCCATCTATGTAAAAAATCCCGAATTTGCAGAAATTAAAAAAAAAGTTTCTAGGGAAAGAAAACTGTATTTTTAACTCTTCAAAAGATTTAAGAATCCCTTGATCCTTAGACATGTCTCCCAGACATCTAACCCCTTTCTGCTGCCAGATTATAGCCATATCATCATAGAATATGTCTGGAAGAAGCCTTTGTGCATTAAACGGCGTGTAGTAAGATAGTTTCCCTATCTCCATTCTATTAAAGAACCATTTCCATACCTTAAATGCGCCCATCACTACCTTAAAACGTGTCCGTTTGTAATTGGACCCATCAATCTCTTTAAGAAATAATTGCTTCGCAAATGGCCCAAGTTGCATTTCAAAAATAGAAGGGATATTTGCCACATTGGCTTCTATCTCTCCAGTAATAAGCATCCTCATCTTTAATAGAAAACAGGTTACATAATATAAAAAAATTCTGGGACTCCCAATCCACCCCTTATATACGGTAGAGTCATAAACTTCATTGCCCGCCTTGGTTTCCCTGGGCTCCATATAAATTTACCACACCTCGCCTGTAAGGCCTGTATCTTGTCCTTGGTAATTTCTAGGGGCATTGACCTAAATAAATATAGCACTTTTGGTAACACATTCATTTTTATCACATTAGTGCGACCAATAATAGTTAAATGCAGGCGATCCCACCTATCCAGCTAATGCCTAATTTTGTTCATCAATGTGTTCCAATTAACCTCAACTAATTCAGTCATATTTGCCCTAAGTTGAATGCCTAAGTATGTTACCTCCTTTACGACTCTCCCGTCCATCCAACCAACAGTTTCCGAGCATAAAATCTGTATTTTTGACTCATTCAGTTTGTATCCTGACACTCGCCCAAACTCCTTGGCCAACCGCTCAATTTCTCTAATTGCAGTGCCGGGATTTACCTTTGTCACCGCCATGTCATCGGCATAAGCGAACACGGAGAAATGATGCTCAGATACTTGATAAGATGGGATCAGAGTACTCCTATTCAACTGTTCAATAAAAGGATTAATGTAGAGGGCAAATAAAAGAGGGGAGCATGGGCAGCCTTGACGTGTTCCACATGTAATATTAACAACGTTCGAGAGTAAGCCCATAACTGAAATTTTGGCCTTCGGTGTAATATATAAAGATTGTATAGCGACCATAAATTTTGGGTCAAAACCCATTTTATGCATCAACTTCCACAAATACCCCCATTGAACGCGATCAAATGCTTTTTCAGCATCTAATAAAATGAGCGCTAGATCATTTTTTTTAACAGCAGCTATATCAAATAGCGTGATAACTTTGTTGACATGCTCGACCGTCCCTCTTATTGGTATGAAACCGTGTTGATGCGATGACACTAATGGAACCATACAGTTAGATATCCGATCAGCTAGTATTTTCAAATACATTTTGTTGTCAGCATTTAATAACGATATAGGTCGATATGACCCTACTGAGTCAGGTGGCTTTCCTTTCTTACAAAAAACAGCAATAGTGGCGTCCGCCCATGATCTAGGAGGGAACCCCCCCTGAGCAGTCTGCATCACTACTAAAAGCTCCTTCTTAATAATACTGTAAAACTGTCTATAAACCTCAGTAGGTATACGATCGGGCCGGCAGCTTTGCCAATGGCAAGACTTTTCACAGCTTTTTCCATTTCCTCCTCGGTAATCGGGACTTTCAATTGCAACGCCACATTTAAATCTAATTTATTTAAGCCCAATTCAAACATTTCTAACCAGTCTAGACCGTCCTCATCAATCCCTCTATGTTGGACATATAAGTCTGAGTAAAATTGCCAATTTGTTTTTTTATTTCTTTCTAGTAACACTTTGTTTTTTTTTCCGTAGAAACACTTTCTTGACTTTTTCTGCTTTTAAACAAATTCCTTAAAAGATCCTTGGTTTGCTTACCAGGAGCATTTTTTCTTTTCTCTGAAGATTGTCCTTTGCATGAATCTTCTAATTGAGTCCTCTTGGTTGATAAAGCTTTCTTATAAACTCTTTTTTGGCGGTCTTTCGTAGGCATGATCTATTATGACTCTGTAGATATTTACAATCTGTTGAGAAGACAAATGTAACATATTATAGACCACTACTAACATAGCACATAGCAATTACATTAACTAAACATTATAAACACTAGTTCACATCGCTCTTTGTGTGTCTCTTATCACTCTCTGCCTGCAAAATCTCCCTCTTTGCATGCCTCATCTTACTCTCTCCTTCCACCATCTCTCTGTTTGTATGTGTGTGTCATCTCAATCTCTGCCTACACCATCTGTCTGTTTGTGTGTATGTGTCATCTCACTCTCTGTAACTCTATACCAGCATAAATGTCAAACATTGCGCAAGGGGCTTGTAAATATGCCAACGAAACCATTATACTATCTCTATACCAGCATTAATGTCAAACATTGCGCAAGGGGCTTGTAAATATGCCAATGAAACATTACACTATCTCTATACCAGCATTAATGTCAAACAATGCTCAAGGGGCTTGTAAATATGCCAATGAAACCATTACACTACCTCTATACCAGCATAAATATCAAACATTGCGCAAAGGGATTGTAAATATACCAATGAAACCATTACACTATCTCTATACCAGCATTATTGTTAAACATTGCGCAAGGGGCTTGTAAATATGCCAATAAAACCATTACACTACCTCTATACCAGCATTAATGTCAAACATTGCGCAAGGGGCTTGTAAATATGCCAATGAAAGCATTACACTATCTCTATACCAGCATTAATGTCAAACATTGCGCAAGGGACTTGTAAATATACCAATGAAACTATTACACTATCTCTGGAAAGATGGCGTCCGAGTCGGATGCATAAGTTTGTAGCTCCTGCCGGACCCCACAGAGTGGAAGTATAAGCGGTGAGAAAGCGGCGAGAAAGCGGAATTACACTGCGAAGCTGAAAATCCTTCTACATGCGGGAAGAATACGTGCTTTTTTACAAATAAAATTGAAAATTATCCATGACCTCGGAAGTATCGGCTTGGACTTGGGTTTGGCAACGGCTTCAGCCTCGGACGCGCTACATGTCTCTACGGCAGTTCCTGATTGTGCAGCTGACACAGCACACCTGGTGGAAGCCCTGCCTCCGCCCGAAGCAAGGCAGAACGGAGGAAGGTAGCGTGGAGTTCAGCGTGTGGAGTCAAACCGCTGCTCCGGGCGCATTGCGAGAAGATATGAGGCTGAAAGGAAGGAGAGCACGAGGGCAGGGAGCCATTACAGAGATGCATAACGTAGCTGAGACAGCGTCTGGTACAGGACCGGTGCCGTCTGCCGTGGCTTCAACCCCCCCTCCTCCCACAGTGAGTAAAGACAATATACTGCAAGAGAATCCAGTAGGGAGAGAGGGGGAGGTCAGTGCTCGTAAAAAGATTCCTGTTATGTTCACTGCTTTGAAAAATAAAGAAGTGGATAAATTAATCTTTAAAAAAAAGCAACCAGTGGGTGAAGCGGCGGATGTGCAGGGAGCTGTTAACTATCAAGGGAGCGCTTCTGAGTCCGTCTTGGAAACCGCGCAGATACCGAGTTTAACTTCCATCTCTGAAATGGATAAGGAGAAAGAGCCAAATATAAGCGCTAATATGGACACTGCTGGGGCTATAGAAGACCTGACCAGGCAAACGGCTAATGACGGTTCTGGTGCGAGTGCTCTTCCTGAAATTTCTGTGATGCAATATGAAAAAGCGGCAAATCCAGATATAGGTATATCAGTCGCAGGAGATACTGATTCAGCTGATTTTTTTTCAATGTCAGAGCACTCTATGTCCTCTTCTGAAAGTTTGGTTGAGCTATATGCCACACGAATGAGCATGGAAGATGGTGGACTAGAAGAGGAAAGTGGCCATAGCGCTCATAGTAGTTTAGATGAAAACATGGACAGAGATCGCCCTGACCCTAGCACCGTTCGTAGACTCAGACTAGGCACGAGTGGAAAAGAGCAAGAAGCAGACGGCGCCGTGAATGGTAATACGGGCTATATTAATATGGGCTTGCTCACAGAGGGCACAGAGGACATCTCACTAGACTTGATTTATCAGACTATGATGCAGCATAGGGAAGAAAATCGTGAGGATAGTATTAAAGTACAGAATTCCTGCAAGAAGCTACAAAATTCTGTGAGAAGATTGGTCAAGTCTCATACCGAATTTGTGGCAAGAGCAACGGAGGCAGAAGCGCGTATATCCTCTCTAGAAGATGAGATGGCTCAGCAGCGAAAGACTATGGAACTACATATGGCGACCAAGGAAGATGTTAATTGGAAGCTCATAGACATTGAGAATAGATCTCGTAGGAATAATCTGAGGTTTCTGCAAATTGAGGAGGGGAAAGAAGGGTCTGATGTATGAGGCTTCATAGTTTCCCTTTTGAAAGCTGTAATGCCAGAGTCAGGGAGATGGGATTGGGACCGGGAGGTGGAGAGGGCCCATCGATTTCCTTTCAGGGCTAACACTAGAGATAAAAAGCCACGAGCTATATTAGTGGCTTTCAATAGCTTCCAAGCAAGGGAGGAGTTATTTTTAAAGGCTCGCCCGGATAAAAAATGCAAGGGACTTGGCTGTGAATTTTTTGTTAGACCGGATTTATGTAAGCAGTCTGTAGAGTTAAGATGGCAGTTTCGACAGCTCATCACGCAGTTTCAAGGGAAAGGGGCGCAGGCATATTTAATGTTTCCTGCAAAACTCAAAGTTATTCACAAGGAGCGCACCAGGTTCTTTACGACTGAAACTGCTCCTAAAGAATTTTTGTTATAACTATAAATCTGGTTAAAGGGGTCAAAGGGGTCAAAAGCTTAAACAGATGTATTGAGCTGAGAACTTCTCACCTATAGTGAAGGATCTTTTGTGTTCTTTAATGATGATGTCCAGAAACTCTGTTGGGGGCGGTAGGGGGGTGCGGCAAACTTCCATCACAGGACCATAAGTCCTAAAGCCTCTATGAAGGGTAGGGGACAGGGGGGGAGGGAGGGAGAGAGGGGGGAGTGCTTTTTGGGGTGGTGAGTGGGCACGGGGGGGGGGGAAAAGGGGGAAAAACGGATCACGACAAATACATGGTGAAAATACAGGGGAAAGACATGAAAAAAAGAAAACAGGGCGTTATAATTGAAAAGTACATTTTTTACTATAGAAGGATGAACAGTGGATGCTATGTTTATGAGTTATAAATGGCTAAATTGGTGATTATGATTATGATTACGAGTTAAAATGGCGGGAAATAGTTTAAGAATATGTTCTTTGAATGTAGCTGGTCTAAATAATTTAATAAAAAGACACAAAGTTGCGGCGGAGTTAAAATATATACAACCTGATGTTGTTTGCATACAAAAAATGCATATCCCATGGGTTAAAAGGGAGGTCCTAAAAGACTTAGGATTTATGTTGGTATCTGCTTCTAAACAATCCAATATGATACGTGGGGTGGCCATATTAATTAAAGATAGTTCAATAACAGTTGGTCGTAAGGTAGAAGATAAAAATGGCCAGTGGACCATTGTAGAACTAAAAACTGGAAATAGACAACTTACATTAGTTTCAGTATATGGGGCTAATTTGGACGACCCCGAACCATTAGTAGAGATTAATATGGAGCTACCCAGCTTTCAACAGCCGATAGTGATCTGCGGTGATATCAATATAAATTTGACTAATAGTGCTTTAGTGGACCCGCAGGCAACTTATAAAGGACGCAAACCAAGGGTATATAGAGCACTTGTGAATTTATTACAAGATCATGGACTGGTTGATACCTGGGGTATGCTGAGAGAGAGGGATAGTGGATTTACTTTTTATTCTCATCCTCATAAAAAGTTAGTGAGACTATATTATTTTTTCATACCTCGAAACCTATTAGAAGGAACTAATATTAGAATCTATCCCAGGATATCTTCGGATCATTCCCCTATAGTGATAGACATTCATCGTTTAGGCAAAAGAAGGATACAATCCAGCTTTTCATATGATCGAAAGCTAGGTTTAAACGCAGAATTTATTGCACATATGCAGGGCTGAATTCAAATCTTCTTTGATGAAAATCGAGGCACTGCTAATATCCCGGTAGTATGGGATACATTTAAAGCAGGGTTTAGGGGGGAATGCATTAGCTTTGTAATTGGGCAACAAAAGAAGTTAAAGAAAGAACTGGATAATCTATATGAACTTTTGAATAAAGCCGAGACTCACTTAACTAGAGAAGTTGCACTAGGTAATACGGGGCTCTCTGAAGAGGAAAATGAGGTTATTAAGGCTAGGACTAATATTTTGGGTTTTTGGGATAAGGAAATTGCCAGGAAATTTTTGTCTTCTAAATTGACGAGCTATGAATTCGGGGAGAGAATAGGCAGGACCTTGGCAACAAGGCTTCGAATGAAACAAACAGCTCAGAATATAAGTTCAATGAAAGACTCCCGAGGTGACTCACATTCTGATCCAGAACGTATTTTAGGAATTTTCAAAAGTTTCTACGCAAATCTTTATGCCAGGGAGGATAGTTTGGATTCAAAGGACCAATGGTATGATAGAATGTTGATAGACTTGAAGATTTTAGATCCCCAATTAGCGGATGAATTAGATCTACCCATAACTATGACCGAAGTGGAGAATGCAGTGAATAGTCTCACAGTAGTTAAAGCCGCGGGGCCAGATAGATTGCCAGCCGAAGTTTATAAATGTTTTTTTTATATTTTAAAGGATGAGATCTATCAGGTAATCTTAGCTGCTCAAGAGGGTAATCCCCCCGCTACATGGTCTGAAGCAACCATAGTTGTGTTTTGTAAAAAAGATAAGCCAACTGATAAAGTAGGATCTTACAGACCCATATCGTTGTTAAATGTGGACAACAAGATATATTCAAAGATATTAGCCAATCGGTTATCCGGGGTAGTGGCATTTCTAGTATCAAGATACCAACACGGGTTCATCCCTAAAAGAAGCACCGTTGACCACATTAATAAAGTCATCACGCTGTTTGATTTGGCAGCTGTGAATAAAAGGAAATTAGTGCTTTTTCTGCTAGACGCGGAAAAAGCGTTTGACCGAGTGTCTTGGGAGTATCTTTGGACTCTAATGGATAAAATGGGTTTTGGACAGAAATATATTAAAGCTATAAAAACACTTTACGTTAAACCCATTGCAAAAATATCTGCCTTGGGAGGACTCTCTGAGCCGGTGTATATTACTAGAGGGACTCGTCAAGGTTGCCCCTGTTCCCCGTTATTGTTCTCATTATATATTAACCCGTTTATTGAATTATTAAGTCGGAACCCTTTAATTCCTCCCTTTATTGTTTCTGATTTTTCTTTCTCAGTATTCGCATATGCGGATGATATAGCAGTAGTAACAGATACACCTGAAACTGCTAGTCTGGTGATTGAGAGGATGGCTAAAGAATTTGGTATGAAAACTGGGTACAAACTTAACGTATCCAAAACTCAGATTATTTGTTCAGATGCCATAACTTGGGAGGATGAGAGGGTGGTCGGAGAGGTTACCTATTTAGGGATACGGATTAAAACAAATATGGTTGAATTGGTCAATGTAAATTGGAGCAATGTTTATCAGAAAATTAAGACTTCTTTGGAGAAATGGGATCGGTTATATTTGACCATTATAGGTAGGACCGATATTATAAAAATGAATGTCCTCCCTAAAATCCTTTACCTATTTCGCTCCATTCCCTTGGAATTCCCAAAATCTAAGTTGCAGGCTCTACAATCACTTTGTGGTAAATTTATTTGGAGTCCTGGCAAACCTAGGCGGGCGATGAAGTATCTTACTTTACCCATTGAAAGGGGAGGGCTAGGGGCACCTGATTTTTTTTTATATTATATAGTATGTTTTTTGCTAAAAATGAGAATTTTGACAATAAGAGGATCTTTAGAGTACGTACATAATCATCCTTCTATATTTGAGATTCTGAAAGGAACACATGCAAGACAATTTTTTTTTAATGAAATCGATGGTAACTATTACAAAAGGACCCAATTTAAGGTCCTCATTAGTGCTCATAAAACTTGGAGATGGCTGGCTCACACTATTGATATAAGAAGCTTGTCCTATTATACCCCCTATTTTTCTGCTAGATCATTACCTATGATATTTTCGGATGGGACAGCCAGGAACTGGCAAAAAAAAGGGGTGACCTGTTTGGAGGATTTTTTTTCGAGCGAAGGTAAATGTAAATCGTTTATTGAAATGTATGAAGAGTTTGGTTTATCTAGAAGCAATTTTTTTTAATTTTTACAAATAAGGGATTACCTTATAAGACATAAACTATGTTTGAAAAAGCATAAAGTAGTAGAGGGAATCGCACGACAAGTGAAGATTAGTATCCTCTATCGTATGCTTATGGAAGAGAAGTCTGATGATTTGGACAAAATACAGGCAACGTGGGAGGGCTTATTGGGAGATAATGAGATTGTTGTGGAAAATCTGATTTTGCTTTCTAAAGAGGTTCTGATGTCAGCTAACTTAAAAGCTCAATTTTTTAAAAGTTTATTTGATCTATATTATACACCTGCTCGAATGTCAAAATGGAGAAGAGGTTTTGATGGTAAATGTTTTCGCTGTAAAGCTAACAATGCAGACAGCTTACATATCTTCTTCTCTTGCCCTATATTAGGAAGATTTATACAAGATATTGAACATTTTTTGTCCGCAATCCTTAATGTTAGTTTAAAGATAACTCCCTCTATGTTGATGCTAGGGAAGATCCCTAATGACAACCGAACCAATGAATTTTATCGTTTCCGATACTTTATCTTCTTCACAATGACCGTAGCACGGCTATGTATCGCCACAGAGTGGCTTCAAGATAAACCACCACTATTTCAACAATGGCAAGCACGGTTGTACAAACTTTATAAGTTAGAGTGGAGTCTTTTTTCGCTCTCCGCATCAAGGCGGAGAAAGAAACTGGGATGGAAAATATGGGGGACTTTTTCAGATTTTTATGAAGCTTGAAAATTGTATGTTTAAACTTATGTGTCCCTTGGCTCAATGTCATATTTTTAATTTTTTCTTCTTTTTTGCTAATGCCTTTATTTATTATTAAGTGTATTTTGTGATATATGTCGTTATGAATTATTTGATTAATGTATCTTGTCGTGAACCAATAAAATAAATTTAAAAAAAGAGAAACTATTACACTATCTCTATACCAGCATAAATGTCAAACAATGTGCAAGGGGCTTGTAAATATGCCAATGAAACCATTACACCATCTCTATACCAGCATTAATGTCAAACATTGCGCAAGGGCTTGTAAATATGCCAATGAAACCATTACACTATCTCTATACCAGCATTAATGTCAAATATTGCGCAAGGGGCTTGTAAATATGCCAATGAAACCATTACACTATCTGTATACCAGCATTAATGTCAAACATTGCGCAAGGGGCTTGTAAATATACCAATGAAACTATTACACTATCTCTATACCAGCATTAATGTCAAATATTGTGCAAGGGGCTTGTAACTATACCAATGAAACCATTACACTATCTGTATACCAGCATTAATGTCAAACATTGCGCAAAGGGCTTGTAAATATGCCAATGAAACCATTACACTATCTCTATACCAGCATTAATGTCAAACATTGTGCAAGGGGCTTGTAAATATGCCAATGAAACCATTACACTATCTCTATACCAGCATTAATGTCAAACATTACGCAAGGGGCTTGTAAATATGCCAATGAAACCATTACACTACCTCTATACCAGCATTAATGTTAAACATTGCGCAAGGGGCTTGTAAATATGCCAATGAAACCCTTACACTATCTCTATACCAGCATTAATGTCAAACATTGCGCAAGGGGCTTGTAAATATGCCAATGAAACCATTACACTATCTCTATACCAGCATTAATGTCAAACATTGCGCAAGGGGCTTGTAAATATGCCAATGAAACCATTATACTACCTCTATACCAGCATTAATGTCAAACAATGCGCAAGGGGCTTGTAAATATACCAATGAAACCATTACACTACCTCTATACCAGCATTAATGTAAAACATTGTGCAAGGGGCTTGTAAATATGCCAATGAAACCATTACACTATCTGTATACCAGCATTAATGTTATACATAGCGCAAGGGGCTTGTAAATATGCCAATGAAACCACTACACTATCTGTATACCAGCATTAATGTCAAACATTGCGCAAAGGGCTTGTAAATATGCCAATGAAACCATTACACTATCTGTATACCAGCATTAATGTCAAACATTGCGCAAGGGGCTTGTAAATATGCCAATGAACCCATTACACTATCTCTATACTAGTATTAATGTTAAACATAGCGCAAGGGGCTTGTAAATATGCCAATGAAACCATTACACTATCTCTATACCAGCATTAATGTCAAATATTGTGCAAGGGGCTTGTAAATATGCCAATGAAACCATTACACTATCTCTATACCAGCATTAATGTCAAACATTGCGCAATGGGCTTGTAAATATGCCAATGAAACCCTTACACTATCTGTATACCAACATTAATGACAAATATTGTGCAAGGGGCTTGTAAATATGCCAATGAAACCATTACACTATCTCTATACCAGCATTAATGTTAAACATAGCGCAAGGGGCTTGTAAATATGCCAATGAAACCATTACACTATCTGTATACCAGCATTAATGTCAAACATTGCGCAAAGGGCTTGTAAATATGCCAATGAAACCAATACACTATCTCTATACCAGCATTAAATCCAAGCATAAAACACAATTTAAAAAGAAGTCTACCTTATAAACTAAAAAATAAAACTATAAGAACACACAGCTAACATTATGGAAAAAAGTAAAAATATAATTCCTTAATTCATACAGACACTCACTGTGATCCTTGTCAAAAATCTTTAAACCACACATGTAATCAAAAAACATTTAGCATGGAAAATCATTTTACACACAGAACACAACCCATTTAAATGAACACTACACTGCAATGCAGAAACCTGACTCATTTTCAAAATACAACAGGAATGAAGCCCAATATGCTTGTTATGCTTCCCAATACTGCAAACAGCACTCTCTCTATATTACTCACCTTTAAAATCGCTTTTGAAAATATAGAACAGTATCAAACACACAGCAGGTTTTCTAAGGAAGAATCTCTGATATGCACCTCAGACACTGAAACCAGAAATGGCACACTTTCCCACTCATTCTTCACACATATCTCAGTCTTAACCAATCAAATGTCTTCCCACACTATTTCAAAACTACACTAACATTTCAATTGGTTCTACATTCCCACACTTTCAAACTCACATAATATTCACCCATCTCCCTAGTGCTCTTTCAACCTGTTCGCATGTTAACTCCCACCTAAGAAGGACACAGGTAAAAAGTTCATCATACTATGTTGCACATGTATCCAACAAGATTCTTTGACCTTTCAATATAACAGCTAATCATGTGCAATGTTCCTTTCAATGACCTTTTCTGAACCATTAGAATTGCTTCTTTTAAAAAACAAAACTATGCACCCTAATATGCGGTGCTGCATTTTCAAAAAGCACCAATCATTTCTTAAATTTCAAGTGCAGTGAATGTCATCCTCTTTTTTATCTAAACTGCAAGCTTTACAAATGCCATTTCATTTACAGCCCTCATCTGAGTACAACCAGATCTACCTTAGTACTCCTTACAAAATAACAACTCACCTTCTAGAAAACTGTTGAACAGTAAATTCTGTGACAATCTCACACCTCAGAAGTATTCCTCAAACACTAAAATGTCAAAATGACTGAGTTTCCCTCGCATTTCTCATACATATTGACATACCAAGCCAATCACATTTTATCACACACAAAATCAAAACCAAAGTAACATTTTAATTGGTTCAAATTATCAACACTTTCTAACTCACATAATCTTCAACCTACCCCCAATGCTCTCTACCAATTACCATACAAACTCCCCACAAAACACCTACCTAAACCCAAAGGTGAAAGAGTCATCACTCAATGTTGCACTCAACCAACATCTAAACACTGAAACTTCTTATTTTAATGTATTTCTTTTTTGTCTTTTTGAGCCACCCCGCGATTTTAAATTTTTTTATTTTATTTTTTTCAACCTTCAGGGTCCTTTACAGACCCCATGACAAAACCTAGGGGGCTCAGGAATCTCTACCCTGCCTCCTTGTCAACTATTATACTTCTGTTTACAACCACTCTCATCTGCCACAAAAACAAGATGGCGGACAACACTTCCTCATTTCGACTGACTGGAATGTTGACAGACGTCCAACAGCCAATCAGAATTCCGCGCACGTGCAAGGACAGTACAAGGACGGAGCATGCCCGTGCGCGCACCGTGTCCCGCCCATAGATATATAATTTGAAAAAAGTCGATTTTCTCAACAATTACTGGAGGGATTTTCACCAACTATACAAAAGGCACTTCTGCATACAGGCTCTACCATTTTGCCAAGTTTGCAGTAATTCCATTCAGCCGTTCGGGCTGTAGCTGTGTCTAAAGGTCCAATGGAAAATTGCATTGGACTCAATTTCACATTCAATTTTCTCATAAACTACTGGAGGGATTTACACCAAACATACAAAAGGCACTGCTCCATACCAGTCCCTACCATTTTGCCAAATCTGGTGTAATTCCGTTCAGCCGTTCGAGCTGTAGCATTGTCAGAATGTCCCTATGGAAATTAACATGGGGAAAACACGTTTTGGGACCCCCCTTTGTTCTCGGCCCCCGCTTGACGAATCCCCCCGAAACTTTCAGGGAGGGAGCGGAGCGCAGCGAGGCAAATTTAAGGAAAATTACAGGCAGATCCCTCAATCCGCGCCAAAGTTATTCCCAATAGAATGTTCGGCATTTCCTATGGTAACTAGGTCCTAACTATATATACCTACTGGCTATCGCCAGTAGGTTATATATAAATATATATATATATTACTTATGGTTAAAATATATACTTTCCCTATTTTTATGCTTAACATGTATATAGATCATTACATAAATAATATATAAGTATCTGACTACATGCTCATAAGTATTTATTATGATCATATATTAGAACATATAAACATGATTATACAGAAAGTATATGCAACTGTCAACTATTTAATACACATATGACTTAAAATACATAAATCATAAATAATTAAATAATAAAACTAAAAATACTAATACATTAATAGAAAAAATAAAAACAAACTAAAATATGGGTATGTTGATCTCAATATATTTATTTTCGCCCTTAAGAGAGAAATGTAAATAAATACATTTAAAAAGTATATAATATGCATATAATTTATATATATCTAAATATATATAATTTATATATATTATAAATTATAATTATATCCATGTGTAAGTAAATCCATTCATTCATAAAATAAAAGTTGATGAGTGTATGCTTCTCAGTTTATTTCCCTATAACATCTGTTACAATATGTAAATATACCCATAGTCATTGTATCTATAAGTGCTTTACATTGCACTATAGGAGTTGTATTTCTCAAATGAAATCAAGTCACATGACCAGTCGTTTTAAAGCACGCACAAGCGCACTTTCAAAATTTGACTGTTGGTTTCCACCCGTGATCAAGGACATTCAAGCGCCGAAACGCGTCGGGAAAAGTGAAGCATTTGTGTGCGCCTGGGTGCTGAATTAAAGCTTTGTCTCCAACATTGGGCTTCAAATTTCTTTTGTACACGGCTGTGCTTCGATGGGCTGCTCCGTGCCCATTGCCTTGAGGCCTCCGTGTAGGGTCGGGGGCTCCTGTAATCGGAGGATGGAACTGTGTATGTGTGTGTGTGTATATATATATATATATATATATATATATATATATATATATATATATATATATATATATGAAGCAAACAGTCCAGGTTCCTAACAGTACAGGAACCAACGGTCTAGACCTCACGATACCTCACAGCCAGCAAACCGATAAAGCCTCACAAAAGTAGATCCACAGTGGACAACAGGGAAAACGTATTTTTAATAGGAATGACGCGTTTCGCTCTACGAGAGAGCTTGATCACACAATGCGCCAGAAACAAAAAAATGTTTAAATACTAAACATAAACAAAGGGCTTCAATGACCACCACTAATGTTACACGCCTTCTCCAGTACATAATAACAAAGGAAGGACTAAAAGTTCAACAAATAATATGGAAACAAAGTAACACTGAATGAAACATAATAGATGCTTGGACTTGCATAGTAACAAACATTTACGAAAGACAGAAACAAACTGCTTGTTTTACGTGTGGATACTATATACAATATTGTGATACTTAGAAAGATAGTGTATTTACAAATAACAGTGACGGCAAGTGCCTGAAAAACCAAAATAAGGTTACACTGTTATTATCAATCACAACTAGCAAAATAATGACTTAGTGCCAAAAAACAACATGTTCCTACTGACCTAATGCCAGAAAGTAATTTTGAACTGCTCAACTAACAATGAGTAGCTAAGAATCACAACATGTAAAATGAATATCATTCCAATTCCTAGATCAAACCAGGGCCCAAGAAAACATAATGGAAATAAGAAAATTATAAAAAAGTATATAATGAACGAAAAATAGAAATAAATAATAAGACCAAACGTGTAGGAGAAAGCACAACAAAACTTAAGAAAATAAATGGTGACAGCAAAAAAATAAGAGGGAAAGAAAGTCTTAAACCTAGTCACAGCTGAAGTCAAGAATTGCCCTGACAGGGCACACATAGTAACATAACTAGCAACTATACAATCAGGTGTAAAATTTCACAAGATACATATTATAATATAATCGGAGTGATGAACACCTAAACAAAGTATATACAAATGAGGGTTAGCCAGCCGGCCAACCGCTCTGCGAAAGTCTACACCCCATCAGATAACTCACGTACATAGTACAAAAAGAAGAATTAACTCAAACTGACCCTATACAGTTTATAGAAAATTGCTCAGATCTTCGGTCAGATTTAAACCATTTGGAGCCTTAGTATCTAAGGACAAAATTAAATGTGATTCTTGCTGCCGAAGAAGTTTCATCCTGTCACCTCCCCGTCCGGGTTGAGGTACGGAGCACAAAACTGTATATTCAAGATCTCTCAGTTTTTTATCATGAACAGCTCGAAAGTGTCGCGCGACTGGGTAGTTATTGTCGCTATTTACAAGTGCACGGATGTGTTGCAATATTCTCTGGTGTACCGGAAGTTTAGTACTTCCAATGTACTCTAGGTTGCATGTGCATTTCAATTTATATACAACAAATTCAGATCTACAAGTGAGGTGTTCACGAATAGGGACAGGTGTGGAACAAAATGCTGTGTAGTAGTGGGTACTATTCTTGGCAAACGTGCAAGCTCTACACGAAGTGCACCGAAAGAATCCTGTCTTAGTAGTTAGAATCTTTTTTGGAGGTTCTTCGGGCATAGATCTATCTAATGCATCACGCATACTGGGGGATCTTCTGAATGTGATATTGGGACTTCTAGGTAGTATAGGTCCAAGAATGACATCCGTGAGGATTATAGGCCATTCAGACGTGATGATGTTCCTGATTTTGTGTTCCTGTGTACTGTAGTTAGTTATGAGTCGCACAGTATTTTCATCATTAGGGCTCACAGGAATTTTGGGCATTAGAAGTGTTTTGCGCTCAATTGCGCGAGCTTTGTAGAGAGCCTTATCAAGGATCAAATCAGAATATCCCCTGTGAAGAAAACGTTGCCTGGATTCATGGAGGCATTTTTCCAAGGAGTCATTTTCACTGCATATTCTGCAGATACGAATGAACTCCCCATAAGGGACACTGCGAATCGTATGGGCAGGGTGAGAGCTGTGTGCGTGTAAAATTGAATTGCCTGCTGTGGCCTTTCTGTGTAAGCAGGTTTCAATTCGATTGTCTTTAATGAAAATATTAACATCAAGAAACTCAGCTGAATCAGCCGTGATGCTGGAAGTGAATTTTAGATTAAAGGAATTCCTATTAATCTCTTCAACAAAGATTTCAGCATCTTTCACTGTTCCCTGCCAGATTATACAGACGTCATCTATGAAACGCCAATAGTGTTTGATGTTAGGTAACCAATGGCGATGTGTGGTATGTAGCTCGCGTTCCTCCCACCAGCCAACATGCAAGCATGAGTAGCTGGGGGAGAAACACGAGCCCATCGCCACACCTCGAAGTTGTTCATAAATCTGACCCTGAAACTTGAAAAAGTTAGTGGTTAAACAGATATTTAACATTTCCATTAACATGGTGTTATGTTCACGAAAACAAATATCTCGTCTGTCCAGATAGTTCTTACACGCGTTCATGCCATGTTGGTGGTGTATCGACGTGTAAAGGGATTCAATATCCATGATTAAGAATAGTAAGTTCGCATTCCATTTCACTTTCATGAGTTTAATTAAAAAGTCGGTGGTGTCCTTAACAAAAGATGGAAGACTCTGCATGTAAGGCTGCAAAAAATAATCTATGTATTTGGAGATGTTTTCGTTGTTGCTGCCTATGGCAGCAATGATAGGACGACCAGGAATGGGAGTTGTCTGTTTATGAATTTTCGGTAGAAAATATAACACCGGTGTAATGGGATGTTCTTTCACCAGAAAATTACACTCTTCCTTTGTGAGCAAACCTTTACGTTTCCATGTTTGTATTTGTTTGCGGGTAGATTCATTACATTTGTTCATCGCAAACTGGGAAGTCGCACGATAACAGGAGGTGTCACTAAGGTGTCTCTGGGCTTCAATGATATAATCCTTAGTTGACCAAAGCACTGTGTTTCCCCCTTTATCAGCATTCTTGATGATAATGTCTTTATTCTTTTGTAGCTTGCTCACTAGTTTGTGGTACTGTTTGTCGTTATATTTTGATTGATGTTTCTGACTCAAAACTTTCCTATTAAGTGCTTTTAATTCAACAATTACTCTATCACTGAACACATCTACTGAATCACGTGGCATGATTGGCAGAAAGGTTGATTTAGGCCGAAAAGGAGTGATAGCTGAACAGCCCGTTTCAATACTCTGGCTCACAGTAGGAGTGGGTTGTGAGTCATTGTCAAAAGCCAAATCCAGTAAGTTCTGTAATGCGGCTGCATCTTGAACTTGCAATCCTGGAGTCATAGTGTTCACTTCAACGCTAGGCTCAGTTTGTTTTCTTTTAGCTTCTAGTTTGAAGAATTTGATTAGTTTAATCTTACGGATGAATTTGTAAATATCAATCCGGGTCTGATTATATGAAAATCTGTTGGGCGGACAATATGATAAACCCAGAGAGAGCAATTGTTGTTCTTTTAAGGATAAAGGAAAGTCTGTGAGATTGATGACAGTATTTTCCACTGAAGTCGTTATCTTTGCCAATTCTTTTTTGCTTTTCCGCGTGTGGTACTTGCGTTTGAAGAGGACCCTCCTTGCGTGCCTGCGCTGGCTGTTTGATTGCCTGACTTGTTTTGAGGTTGCCGGGAGCGCAGGGAGTACCGCCGGTCCTCGCTCACAAAATTCAGTTCGTCAATTACAGTGAAGTTCTCACATATATATATATATATCCAACCAAAGAGTTTGCCTGGTGAGGAAGACTCCACTTCATGGGTAGATTTTTGCCAATTCAGTTTATTGATGGAAGCAGCAGCGTGAAAACATCTTAGTCCACAAGTATCAGCAGCCATTCCTGACGCGTTTCGTATTAACTTCATCAGGGGATCAAGGCATAGAAGGCAACAGCACGGCAAGATTTGGCGGCATCCTTTTAACTTCCAAATACCCCGCCTCAGTGGGCGTAGCCCTCACGAGGGCATGTTGGTACTTGCAGTGCCTGCCGTTAGTAGCGTGAGTAGCGTGCTGCATTTCTTCTCAAATATGCTAGTAAAATCACAGTGGATTGTGGCATCCAGGTGAGTTCACTGCCACCACAGGAAACACTGTCACTAAACGGCACCCATGCCATAGGCAAATCCGCCGGTTGACGGAGTCGCTGGAGCGCAGTCGAGAGTAACGAACTAACAGCGCCCGGGCGTCTTCCGCGGCTCAGGCCAGCCGCAAACATCCAACCAAAGAGTTTGCCTGGTGAGGAAGACGCCACTTCATGGGTAGGTTTTTGCCAATTCAGTTTATTGATGGAAGCAGCAGCGTGAAAACATCTTAGACCACGAGTATCAGCAGCCAGTCCCGACGCGTTTCGTATTACATTCATCAGGGGATGAAGGCATAGAAGGCAACAGCACGGCAAGATTTGGCGCCATCCTTTTAACTTCCAAACACCCCGCCTCAGTTGGCGTAGCCCTCACGAGGGCATGTTGGTACTTGTAGTGCCTGCCGTGTTGCTCAAGTGAGTAGCGTGCTGCATTTCTTCTCAAATACGCTAGTAAAATCACAGTGGATTGTGGCATCCAGGTGAGTTCACTGCCACCACAGGAAACACTGTCAATAAACAGCACCCATGCCGTAGGCAAATCCGCCGGTTGACGGAGTTGCTGGAGTGCTGTCGAGAGTAACGAACTAACAGCGCCCGGGCGTCTTCCGCGGCTCAGGCCAGCCGCAAACATCCAACCAAAGAGTTTGCCTGGTGAGGAAGACGCAACTTCATGGGTAGGTTTTTGCCAATTCAGTTTATTGATGGAAGCAGCAGCATGAAAACATCTTAGTCCTCGAGTATCAGCACCCAGTCCCGACGCGTTTCGTATTAACTTCATCAGGGGATTAAGGCATAGAAGGCAACAGCACGGCAAGATTTGGCGGCATCCTTTTAACTTCCAAACACCCCGCCTCAGTGGGCGTAGCCCTCACGAGGGCATGTTGGTACTTGTAGTGCCTGCCGTGTTGCTCAAGTGAGTAGCGTGCTGCATTTCTTCTCAAATACGCTAGTAAAATCACAGGGGATTGTGGCATCCAGGTGAGTTCACTGCCACCACAGGAAACACTGTCAATAAACGGCACCCATGCCATAGGCAAATCCGCCGGTTGACGGAGTCGCTGGAGCGCTGTCGAGAGTAACGAACTAACAGCGCCCAGGCGTCTTCCGCGGCTCAGGCCAGCCGCAAACATCCAACCAAAGAGTTTGCCTGGTGAGGAAGACGCCACTTCATGGGTAGGTTTTTGCCAATTCAGTTTATTGATGGAAGCATCAGCATGAAAACATCTTAGACCACGAGTATTAGCAGCCAGTCCCGACGCGTTTCGTATTACCTTCATCAGGGGATGAAGGCATAGAAGGCAACAGCACGGCAAGATTTGGCGCCATCTCTTCAACTTCCAAACACCCGCCTCAGTTGGCGTAGCCCTCACGAGGGCATGTTGGTACTTGTAGTGCCTGCCGTGTTGCTCAAGTGAGTAGCGTGCTGCATTTCTTCTCAAATACGCTAGTAAAATCACAGTGGATTGTGGCATCCAGGCGAGTTCACTGCCACCACAGGAAACACTGTCCATAAATAGGCAAATATATATATATATATTCAAATATGTGAATTTATTTGTGTAAATGCATATGCCACCTATGTATAAAATGTATATACTTTCTTATATTTAGGCTTAACAAATGGACATATATATTTATATATGTATATATATTCCGAGTAACTCTTCACAAAATTTCTTTTTTCAAGAAAGAAAGAGCGTGGACCACTGTGGCTAGTCAGCTGCAAATTTTATTTATTTTCCATAGGAAGTGCAGCAGCAGCCATGACGCGTTTCGTCCCTCAAGGGGGACTTGATCACATGACGCGCTCATGGTTAGACAGTTGGTTTAAATATTTTTACATTGTTTTCAAATGCATATACCATGTGACTTAAAACCTTAAAGTGCCAGTGCAAAACAATGCTTTTCAAAAAATTTAAAGTGATAGTGCAATATATACATTCCTGTGCAAAATCTGCCATATATTGAACATCTTTCCTGCGGCTCAAAAATGAATGCTTAAATGCATAGAGATTGACCTAATCAACCTTTGAGTATATATAAATATATAGACACATAAATATATAAATATATAAATAAATACATATACATAACCAAGTAAAAAATAGCTTAAAAATAACAACGTCATATACAGAATATCCTATTAATATATGTACCTGTACACACTATTTTCTTGAATGGATTGCCCCAATAGATAGTTGTAAATATCTGCAAAATTTACAAAACTTATTCAAGGTTTTTATCCATTACAGGTGGTTCCCGTTTGAATAGAACCACTAAGAACCTGTATATATACAGTCTGTTCTTACTATTATCATCTTATAGTTCGCTCAGAATCGATCTTGCTTTTATTACAGTTTAAATACCTTCAATAGATTTGAATATTGCGGTTAAATGTTCAGGAATTTATAGTGACCACATGTGATATGAACAATACGTTGACTTATCAACTGTGCAAAACCCAATAAAAAAATAGAAATAATACAGGAAACAGCTGGTCTGATGGTAATTATGTTCAAATATTGTTGGTGAAATCTAGAGAAAGAACAGGAAAAAATAACCATATATATAATATAATATGTCTATAAATCATCTTCAAGTATTTTACTAAGCTTATAAATACTTGTTGCACTGAATGTTGAATGGGTGTATTTTGGATTTCGGATCAGGGGGTCTGATAAAGGGATTTGGGGGACATAAGAACATGTGCAAACTGTGCATTGGTCTAAATACATTCTGGTCTTGCTAAAATCTAATTAATAAATATAAATATAAATATAGATGTTAATATACAACCAATAAATATCTAAAACCCAACACCTATGCACAAACTGTAATCACTTCCTCTCTTCCCTAATATTTACAACTGCATCTTATAACAGATTCAAGGTCACCCACTATATCATATTCATGTTTCAAAGCTTGACCACAGTTCCTCAGTGGCATTCAAGCCTCCCGGATGTTTGGTATCCAAATTTAGAATGTGCAGCATCTCCAGTTTACGAAGGGCTTTTGTTCGGTCCCCTCCCCTCTTTGAAATCAGGACCGAATCTAATAGGTAATAACGTAGCTCCTTCGGATCCCCATTTTGTTTTCATAAAGTGGTGTGCCACCGGATAAGAGGGATCATTATTTTTAATTGCTCTAATGTGCTGTAACACTCTTTTGTGGCCTTGTAATACAGTGCTACCAACATATTTTAATTTGCAAGGACATTCCAATACATGGTTCGATTTACAGTTTAACACCTTGTCAATGACCAATTCTTTTTCACTAAAGGGGGTTTTGTATTTGGTCATTGACACCCCATGCTGACCTTGCATGTCTTGCATTTAAAGAAGCTAGTTTGCTGGGATAGCCAATGTACTCTTTGTCGATGGTCCACACGGATCATTTTTGACCAGAGTGTCCTTCATAGACTTACCACGGCGGTATGTTATTGCCGGATGTTGGGAGACTGTTTTGCCTATAATGGGGTCCTGTTTGATAAGGTGCCAGTTTTTCTCGATTATCTTCCTGACAGCGCCCTCGTGTTGATTGAATCTTGGAATAAATCTAAAATTGTCTTTAGACTTGCTTTTAGTCAAATCACTGTGTTTAGTTTTTACTAATTCATCTCTGGTTGCTGAATTACTTTTCATGAGGGCCTCGTCTAGACACTTTTTACTGTAGCCTCTTTCTTGAAATCGTTTTATACACTGGCCTTGAGCTACCATTAAATCCTGTTGATTGCTGCATATGCGTTTTAAATGTAAAAGTTCCCCATAGGGGATACTATGAATTAGGTGCCCGGATGGGCACTGCTAGCATGTAGAACAGAATTGCCTGACGTAGGCTTTCGATGCAGGCGGGTCTCAAGTTTGCCCTGTTCAATAGCGATTTCCATGTCCCAAAAATTCACCGTTTGGTCACTAATGTCTGCACTAAAGTTTAGTTTTAGGTCATTTACATTAATTTCTTCAATACATTTTTTGGCCTCACTTTTAGTGCCCTGCCAGGAAAAGATCATCAATGAATCTCCACCAGGTTCTGATATGTTTGGACACGGCCTCTCTGTGTTTTTCCATGAGAACCAGCTCCTCCCACCAGCCCATATGGAAACAAGCATAGCTGGGGGAGAAGCTGGCTCCCATGGCAACACTTCTTGCCTGCTGATAGTAGCTATAATAATAATAATAATAATAATGAGTTTTGTAGAGCGCGAACAGCTACCTCACAAGGAGGTGTCCCGGCGCTGAGAGAACAGAAAGGCAAAGAGTTGTGTGGCGAGACTTAGCATTGTGAAGTGAAAAGCCAGGTTTTTAATAATCGTTTAAAACAGGTTTCGGAAGGGGCCTGTTGTAGAGCAGGGGGGAGAGAGTTCCATAACCCCGCCACATTGGCCGAGAAGGTTCTTCCCCCAATCCGTGCCCTTCGCACTCGAGGGACCACGATCTTCACTCGCCCGTTGGAGCGGAGGGTCCTTGATTGATGATACCTGGGGAGTCTAACTTTCAGATAGTTAGGGCAGGTGCCCCACAGGGACCTAAAGGCCAGCGTCAGGGTTTTAAACTTGATCCGACTGGCCACTGGGAGCCAGTGCAGAGCCCGAAGATGCGGAGAGACTGGGTGTTTAAAAGGAATGCACCTTAGCAGTCTCGCAGCCGCATTCTGCACCGTCTGAAGGCGCTGGATTAAATAACGGGGGAGACCCAGATAGAGTCCGTTTGCGTAGTCCAGCCTTGATGTTACTGTGGCGTGGACTACAGTTTTACGACACTCTACTGGCAGAAGTCTCAAGATCTTACGCAGGTTCCTCAGCTTAGTTAAGCAACATCCAGCGACTTGCCGAATATGGGAGGCGAGGGAGAGGCTGCTATCCCAGCGGACTCCCAGATTTTTTGCGCTCTGGCTTGGCGACGGAGGCGTACCCATTTCCACCGGCCACCAAAGTTCTGCAGGGGGGGGCAACCCTTTGCCAAAGAAGATAACCTCAGTCTTCTCAGCATTCAATTTAAGTTTGTTGGCGTTCATTCATCTGGCCACATCTCGGAGGCACCCCTTGAAAGTTGCAAAAGCCTCCTCCGACACCTCCGAGTATGGGAACACCAGCTGGGTGTCATCAGCATACGAGATTGCTTTGACCCCCCAGTTTGGAATAAGTGTAAACAGAGGAGCCAAGTAAACATTAAATAGTAGCGGGCTTACTGCCGACCCCTGGGGAACACCGCATTTTATCTTGGAGGGTTTTGAGGCAATCTGATCCAATGCCACCTTCTGTGTTCTCAATGACAGGTATGACTGAACCCAGCTCAATGCTTGATCTTTTAGCCCTATCTCAGCCAGCCGTTGTATGAGCCTAGCATGATCCACCGTATCAAAGGCGGCCGACAGATCCAGGAGAACCAGCATCGCTGATTCCCCGGCATCCATCGACCACCTCACTGATTCCGCTACTTCAGTTAGTGCAGTCTCCGTGCTGAAGCCCGGTCTAAAGCCTGATTGAGTCTCATGTAGGACGTCATTGTCCTCTATGAAATTATTCAGCATGACGCTGTATTAACTTCTCAAACATTTTACCCGGGGCCGCCAGAAGAGAGATTGGCCGCAGGTTGCTCAAATCCAGCGGGTCTCCATTTGCTTTTTTTTTTCAGTGGAAGGAGAGTGGCGTGCTTCCATACATCCGGGAATAGTCATGAGGTGATGGACCCATTCCAAATGGACTGAAGGGTGGGAGCGACGAATTCGGTAATCGATTTCCAGAGTTTTGGCGGGCAAGGATCATCAGGAGAACCCGATTTACAGTTTTTTAAGCTCCTTAATGACTGAATCCAAGTCTATCAGATGGAACTGCTCAAGTACTACCAGTGGCCCTGTTTTTACTATTATGTCTGATTTCTCCGTCCTGACCTCCGGGCCAAAGGAGTCATACACTTTTTGTATCTTGCACTCAAAATACTCCGAGATGCTGGTACACAGTGACAGGGATGGAGGAACCTCTCTTTCTATACAGGTGGGTTTAAAAAACGACTGCACCACTTTAAAGACTTCCTTGCTTGAGTGCTCTGCTTCTCGAATAGTGGTCGCAAAGAAGGCTTTCTTGGCCTTTCTCACTGCCTTCTGCAGATTTTTTAATGCAACCATATATACATTAAGTAGTATTTTGTCGCTCTAAGGCCATCTTTGTGCCTAATTGACGTGTAAAAAGATGTCACATCTAAGGTAATCAACAAGAAATCTTCACACCATTTAAAATCAAACATTTTTTGTAAAAAGATCCCGGATATAGGATTTCAAGGATTGAATATGTGATTGAAGAAAAAAGTCAATATAAATCGAAGTTCGTTCAAAAATGCTATTTCTGGCTGATATTATCGACCTACCTGGGGGGATCGGCTGTATCCTTGTGTATCTTCGGGATGAAGTATAAAATAGGTGTCACAGGATTGTTGTTTTTCAAGTACTTTTATTCATCCATGGATAGCAGTCCTGTACTTTTCCAGGACGATAATTTCAAATTGTAACTTCCATGTGTTGCCATTAAACTTTGTTTGCAACTACGACAATAGCATTCGGTGTCATTGAGTTGTTTCATTGCTTCGCGGACATAATCCTCTTGTTTCCATAGAACAACGTTGCCGCCTTTGGGGGTTCTGTGGAGGGTTTTAACGTATACAGGAAGTATGGCGCCTTAACTGGTAGCGGTGTGCGTTAGGTAAAAAAAACAACAATAATGAAGACGGTGCAGCAAGGACAGAGGAGACCCCGAAACCTCTGCAGAGAGTGGCCAGGGCCCACTAGGTAATTATGACAAGAATCCTGTGCACACGTTAAGCGAGGTGTATACATGTATCCTGCTTAATCAAAAGAACACAATAGGTAGTAAATGAAACAAAGTGGACACGGTAGAAAGTCTTTTTGTTCTTCAAAGGATTGTATTTGACCTTTTTTTGTTGAAAGGTAACTTCAAAAGTTATATTTCCGACCCAGCGTCTAGGGTCTGGGTTGAAATAATCAGCGATAGTCACAGTGGACTCAGAGATGGGTGGGTACATCCGTCTCAAACCAGCTAATGCCTGCGATATGGCAGCGGAGAGACGGGTCCTGTCTTCCTAAGGGGTTGCCAGCCCAGACCCCAGACGCCAGGTCGGAAATATCACTGGCTTTACGGACCGTTACCCCATTTGTGCTTACAGCCCTGACGAGTCACAGGCTTCTTGCCCGCTTGACGAAACACGTGTCGGCTGGTCATTTGCTTTCGAAGTTACCGTTCAACACAGGAAGGTCAAATACAATCCTTTGAAGAACAAAAAGACTTTCTACCGTGTGCACTTTGTTTCATTTACTATCTATTGTGTTCTTTTGATTAAGCAGGATACATGTATACACCTCGCTTAACGTGTGCACAGGATTCTTGTCATAACGACGTTGCCGCCTTTGTCTGCGCTCCTTATGACTATGTTGTTGTCCTTGCTGAGTTTAGTCATCAATAGATGGTACTGGAGCTCCTTTGTGTTTTTCATTTTCTTTGTATCACTGGCAGTGGTGCTTTGGATTTTTCTGTTTAAGTTTTTCAGATCCTGTACTACTTGGTCTTGAAAACTGTCTATGGTATCCTTTAACATAATCGGAAAAACGGTAGATGGTGATTTAAAGGGAGTATGGGCCATGGTTTGAGCACTAACGGGCGACAAGGGTGTATCATGATCTCTGGGAGAAATATCTCCTTCCTCTAAAAGTGCTTCCAGCACAGTTTCCAATTCTCTTTCTTTTCATTTCCACTCTCATTGCTTGCTGCCATGCAGCCCTCACTAAGTTGCGGATTGAAGTACTCGATGCAACCTGGCGTTTAGTTGTTTACCCCGTATTGGTTTGTTTAAAATATTTCTGAAATTTCAATTTACGCACACTTTTGTAGATATCAACCCTTGTAGCTGTATAGTTGAAAGAACTTTCGGGACATTATGAGAGTCCCAAAGATAACAATTGTTCTTCCGCTTTATTAACAACCACATCAGTTAAATTGATAATTGTTTTTGGAGATGGTTCAATGGTCCCGGAGCTTATTTGCGCCAACATTTTTTCTGTTGGTGTTTCGGTTGCCTTGGATTGCTGTTGCTTTCTGCGCCTGCTTGCTTTCCGCCTAGGCTTGCGTTTTCTGCTTGTGTTAATGCTGGGTTGACCTGTGTTTTCCGAGGACGCAATGTTTGCAGGTGCTCTTCGCATAAAAAATCAACCTCATCTGTGAGCGAGAATTTTCTTGCTACTCTTTTCTGTTAGCTCCTTGGGCCTCTTGCTCATGTTCACTTTCAGCAGCTGAACTTGGATGCTGATGTTAAATCAGATTGTATACCAATTGTAGTATTTTCCATTTGATTTTTATTTTGATGTTTTGTTCCTGCTTTGCCTGATTTCAAGTTTTCAAATTTGCGTGCAAACGTACAGATTCTGCCGCCTTCATTATCACACCTATCACGGTGGAATTTGAAATCTTTGCGTTCCCGAATGACATCCTCTTCTTTTTTTAATCTTTTTTTCATGTAATTTCTTAATTTGTCCAAACTATCCGTTTCTCCCATTGCTTCCAATTCATGCTTTAATCTCTCAATTTCCTCTGCCAAATTGACGCAATCTTTCTCAGGATACTTAACTAGTATGAATAGCAGTTTGCGTCATGACTCAAGATTTGTTTCTGCCCACTCACGCATCATCTCACGATTTGGTGCTTCATAGCTGGGTGCCAATAATATTCTCAATCCCCGCGGTACTCGACCAATGTCTATGTTCCTCTGCAGGAATTTTGCCTCCCACCACTTCTTTTGTGCTGCACGCATCGCCTTCTCCAATAATGTACATTTTTCTTTCATCCCCGTGTTGGTAGATACTGATGGTGCATTGTGGGTAATAGAGTTCGAGCCTGCTGAATTTTCATCGTTGAACATTGCCGCTACTGCCTGTTCTCTTTCTCTAAACGTGTCGGCCGCCATTGCACTTCACGCTGGAATTACGTTTATCGTTCCTGATCGTCTCAGGGCGCGGTAATCGCCAACACTCAGCTCCCAGCTTGTATCGGTTTATGGATGCTTTCTGGAACTCACCAGCAAGTCCAACACCGGTTCGGTCAGTCACAAGTCAGCCGACCCGAGCCTGCCTGCCACGTCGCATTAGTTCCTGCCGGCTTCTGCTTCGGTAAGTATATATTACTAATGGTTAAAAAATCTACTT
>NW_028249082.1:0-65686 GCF_964263255.1 Lissotriton vulgaris | reverse complement strand
GGGTCCTGGGGGACCCAGGGACTGGCTGGGGGCCCGGGCTGTGCCGGAGGTGGAGCTCGCCTGGAAACGTGACCGGAAAGCAGAATGCTCAGATGACCGGCACCACACGATAGGGCCTTCCTGATTGCGCCAGCACACAGAGCAGTGGTGCTACCGAGGGTGACCCCAGGCCCAGGACGACGGACACGGCGACCCGAGGTAACCGGGCTGGGGCGTGGTGGGCACGCTGAGTCGCAGCCAGCAGACAGCGGGGGCGGCGAAGTCGCAAGGCCGATAACAGCAGGGGCCTGTAGAAAGACTCGTCAATGGGGAGCCCGCGCAGACGGGAGCAATGGCAGCCGGTTGAAGTGACCCGAGAACTGAAGGGGGTCCGGTTGCACATTGCTAGGAAGGCGCAGCCACAGAACCGAGGAGGGGCTGAGGCAGGGATCAAGCCTACATAGTCTCTTGAAGCAGCGGAGACGACCACAGGAGGCTCGCAACCGGACCGGTGAATCACGAAGCGTCCGGCGCAGGGTCTCTTTGGACAGCAGCAGGTATCGGGCAAACCCAGTGACCACCGTGATAGCGATAGCAGTCTGGACTAAGAGGGGTGCGACGCAGAAACGCGCCAGATAGGTCGAACCACCACGTAGCTGGTCTGAGGACACTACCGACCGCCGAACTGAGACTGAGCTCAGAGAGTGATCTGGAGGCCTGAGGCGGAGTGGAGCGGTCCACTGCACCCACCACGGACAACGGGCTGAACGCCGACAAGCTAGGAGGCCCCCTGGACTAGCAGCAGCCCCTGCACATTGCTGACTATCACCACGAGCGGGAGACCCGGTAGGACTCGCATAAGCAGTGCCCGCCTCTGCAATGGCCGGCAACAGGGGGAACAAGAAATGAGAACGGACACTACCGGAGATGTTGAACAGGGGAACAGCGAAACAAGACAGAGGGCAACACTCGCCGGGCCCCTCGAGAAGCTCGCTGGAGACGAAGGAACGGGAACCACCGGTCACTAGGTCCTTCCTAGAAATCTTTTCAGTTCCCTGTGGGATGATTTCCAGACGCTGCTCGCAGGACACTCCCGCGCCGCACGGCCACCAGCTGTGCCGGTGCCCTCTCCCCTCGCTGCTGCTCCCAGCCCGCTCTGCCACGCAGGTCCGGCCTCCTCTGCGGCCTGTCCTGCTGCGAAGCTACGCTCGCACACTGTGAGCGCTCCCCCCCCCCTGGGCCAGCTCCGCCGTCCACGGTAGTATTCTGCCGCCCGTTTTGCTGTGATTACTGTTTTCTTGCTTGTTGTACTTTTTCCACTTGGCTGTCCCCCCTGTGCCCTCCTGCATTTTGTTTATTTGTTTTGTGCATTTCCACCTGGTTGTCCCCCCCCTGTGCCCTCCCCACCCCGCTCCCCGCTCCCCGCTTCCCACCGCCGTTCACGCGGCCACGCCCTCTTCCTTTCTGTGCCCTCCCCGCTCCCGCCTCCCAGCTGCCCCGCCCGCCCTCCGCCCCCCCCCCCCACATATGGCAGAGTGGCCAACGCGCAGCGTTGACGCGCAGCGGGCGCGCCGATTGTGCGCCGAAGGCGCGCCAAAGGTAAGCCCGTCTGTGCCCGTCCGCGCCTGGACCGTGCCCAGCGCCCGAACCCCTGGCCCCCGCAGACCCCAGCCCACCCACCGGACGTACGACGCCGCCACCCTCAACGCACTCAACACCGGCCGAACACCGGATGCTACCGAGCCACGCCGAGACGCACCCACGGACCCTTCAGCTGCCACTCCTGCAAGTTCACCTGCATCCGGACCTGCACTGCACCCGCACCCACCACGCCGAACACAAGCAGCAACCACCTGAAGTGCATCCTGCTCAACACCCGCTCCGTCCACAGACACGCCGTCCAACTCTGGAACCTCCTCGACACCACATCTCCAGACGTCGCCTTCCTCACAGAAACCTGGATGAACGCCTCCTCATCGCCAGACATCGCCATCGCCATCCCGAGGGCTACAAGATCACCCGGAGAGACCGCGCCAACCAGACCGGAGGAGGCCTCGCCATCATCCACAGGAACACCATCCGCATCACGACCAACACCGACGACACCCTGACAACCGCCGAACACCTTCACTTCCAGATCCACACCGACCCCAAGACCACCCTCAGAGGCACCCTCATCTACAGACCCCCGGGACCCCGCACACAATTCAGCGAAGATATCGCCGACTTCATCAGCCCCCACGCCCTCCCCTCCGCTGACTACATCCTCCTCGGGGACCTCAACTTCCACCTGGAGAACAACAACAACCACAACACCACCTCCCTGCTTGACAACCTCGGACTCAAGCAGCTGGTGACCACCCCCACCCACCTCGCCGGACACACACTCGACGCTGTCTTCTCATCCAGCAAGGACATCGTCTTCAGCCACGCTACCGGACTCCACTGGACGGACCACAGCTGCATCCACTTCAGCTTCAGAAGAACGACGACCCACCACCACCAGCAACAGGTTGCACGAAGAAGCTGGAACAAGATCACAGCCGACCAATTCGCCGCATCCCTGAGCCAGCACCCTCCCGCCAGCTCAGCGAACCCCAGCCAGGCCGCCGACAACCTCACGAAGTGGATCAGCAGCTGCGCAGACGACCTCGCCCCTCTGAGGACCCCGCCTAGCAGACCCGGCAGAAAGAAGGCCCCATGGTTCACAGACGAACTCAAGAGCTCCAAGAAGAACTGCCGAACCCTCGAGAAAGCATGGAGAAGAGACCCAACACCAGACAACATGACCACCCTCAAGCTTGACACCCGAAAGCACCATCAACTGATCCTCGCCACCAAGAAAACAGCATTCAAGGAGCGGCTGGACAACAACGCACACAATAGCAAGGAACTCTTCAACATCGTGAAAGAGCTCTCCAACCCCAACGCCGGAAACAACGACATCACACCATCACAAGACCTCTGCAACTACCTCGCCTCCTACTTCCACAACAAGATCGCGGACATACACAACAGCTTCAGCACACAATAAACGCTCCCCACGACCGCACCAACGCCCCCCACCACCACCCTCAGCGCCTGGACCCCAATCAGCACCGAAGACACCATCCGCACGATGAACTCCATCCACTCCGGATCTCCGACCGACCCCTGCCCTCACCACGTCTTCAACAAGGCCGACGCTGTCATCGCACCCCACCTGCGGGACATCATCAACACCTCCTTCGACACCGCTACCTTCCCTAAGAGCTGGAAGCATGCCGAACTCAGCGCCCTACTAAAGAAACCAACAGCGGACCCCACCGAACTCAAAAACTTCCGCCCCATCTCGCTCCTCCCGTTTCCAGCCAAAGTCATCGAGAAGACATTCAACAAGCAACTGGCCGCCTTCCTCGAGACAAATGGATCCCTCGACCCCTCACAGTCGGGCTTCAGGGCCAACCACAGCACCGAGACCGCCCTCATCGCTGCCACCGATGACATCCGAGCCCTGCTTGACAACGGAGAAACAGCGGCCCTCATCCTCCTAGACCTCTCCGCGGCATTCGACACTGTCTGCCACCGCACCCTAGTGCAGCGCCTCAGCAACGTCGGAATCAAGGAGAAGGCACTGGGGTGGATCATCTCCTTCCTCGCTGGAAGGACACAGAGTCCGCCTACCCCCGTTCAGGTCAGAAGCCACCGAAGTCATCTGCGGCGTTCCTCAGTGCTCCTCGCTCAGCCCCACCCTCTTCAATGTCTACATGAGCCCTCTCGCAGCCATCGCACGCCAACACAACCTCAACATCATCTCCTACGCCGACGACACCCAGCTGATCCTCTCCCTCACCAACGACCCCGCCACCGCCAGAGCCAACCTACACGAAGGGATGAAAGACGTAGCCGAGTGGATGATGACCAGCCGCCTGAAACTGAACTCAGACCAGACGGAAGTCCTCATCCTGGGCTCCTCACCCTTCGCCTGGGACGACTCCTGGTGGCCCCCCGCCCTGGGCACCGCACCCAAACCAACAGACCACGCACGCAACATGGGCTTCATCCTGGACTCCTCCCTCTCCATGACCAGACAAGTCAACGCTGTCTCCTCGTCGTGCTTCAACATCCTGCGCATGCTACGTAAGATCTTCCGGTGGATCCCCACCGAGACCAGGAAAGCGGTCACCCAGGCCCTCCTCACCAGCCGGCTGGACTACAGCAACGCCCTCTACGCCGGAACAACCGCCAAGCTCCAGAAGAGACTCCAGCGAATCCAGAACGCCTCCGCGAGACTCATCCTTGACATCCCCAGACACGGCCACATCTCGGGACACCTGAGAGACCTGCACTGGCTCCCGGTCAACAAAAAAAATCACCTTCCGGCTCCTCACCCACGCACACAAAGCCCTACACAACCAAGGCCCGAGTTACCTCAACAGCCGCCTCAACTTCTACGCTCCCACACACCATCTCCGATCGACCAGCCACGCCCTCGTGCGCAATATAAATGTCTTTGATTGATTGATTGATTGATTGATTGAGGTGGCCGGAGAAGTTCGAGAGGTGCGGAGAGAGGTTGATGGCCTAGGTGAAAGAGTGGCTACCATGGAAGAAGCCGGACACTCAAGGGACGAAGAGATCGGGCAACTGCAGCAGGAGGTGCTGCGCCTGAGACACCAAGAGCAGGACCTCCATGCGCACAATGAAGACCTTGAAAACCGGTCCCGCCGGAATAACATCCGGGTCCGCAGAGTGCCTTACAGGGAGAAAGGGGAGGACACAGCTGGATACCTACAGTGCATGTTCAGGGAGATACTAGGTGAGCCGGAACACTTCCCTATCAGGATCGACAGAGCGCACAGGGTGGGCATGACACGCCGGGCCTCAGCACCCCCGCCTAATATATTGGCCTTCCTGCCGGACTTCCCACTCAAGGAACGAATCCTCCGTGAGGCGAGGAAACAGCAGTCGTTACAATTCCGAGGGCATCCGATTGCCCTCTTCCAGGACTTATTGGCGATCACGCTCCAGAAACGCAAAACGTTTAAAATAGCGACAGACTTTCTGAGAGCCCATGGGACACAGTATTCCTGGGGACATCCTTTCCGTCTGATCTTCCGGTGGAACGGCGTCCTACGCCAGCTTCGTTCCCTCCAAAACACCTGTGAAGTACTGGGAATCACCGCGACGGACGAAGAAGCACACACCCCACGTCGAAGACGCACCACCAGAGACGGCTGGTAGAGACTCTCTGAACGCCGGTCCTCTGCTTCTCCTGCTCGTCCAGATTCGCCTGCCGTCCGGGCCGGAATGGTCTCTGCGTCCTCTGCTCGACCGGACTCACCTACCATCCGAGCCAAAATGGTCAACGCAGTGCGAGAAGCCACCAGGGACCCAACCTCTAACGAGGTCGCGCTGAAAGCCTAAGATGACTCCGGGGGGAGATCGACACAGCCTTCTTCACAGTGCACATTATGAAGGGGGGTTAGAACCCAAGCAGTCAAGGGGACCTGGGCGTCAAGTAGTAAATGTATAGAGGGGTCCCCGTGGGAAATTATTTCTACACAAGCAATACAAATTCAGAGGAAAATAAAGTGGTACTCAAAAGACAAGGCTGTTGTCATTTATTCAACAACAACAATATAGAAACAGTTCAAAGCAATATTTATAGTCATTAATAGATGTGAACGAGAAATCCAGAATTTGAAGAGGCCCCAGAGGGGGAAGGGGAGAGGGGGGGGTGTGCTCAAAGGTAGTGTAAAAGATTATAAAGATAGTGCACAAGTTTAAGCATACTGTACATATACACAATCAACAAGGAAATACAAATTATTCCAAAAAGAACCAAAACAGCCTACATCAATTAAGGCAAGTATTAGGCAAATGTTTCAAAAAGGTGGGGCATTCCACGGTCACGTGTACAAATCAATCAAGTACTGGAAAGGTGCCGGATGTCCCAAGGGAAAGAGGTGTCGACGTTTCGACCCCTATTAATAGGATCAATTTATTCCTTTGCCGGGGTCTTCATCAGGACCGTAGTAGGAGGGGAAGGGACGAGGAGGGGCCGTCCTATCTGTAGTTGCAAAAAAACTCTCGAAAGTTCAAATCGGGGCTGCCTGTTTTAGACAAATATACTGCTGGGCAAGTCTCAGTATATAGTACTGCGAGATTGCAGACAAGTTAGGGCGCTGTGCTGTAATCAGTTGGCTTGATCTGAACTGTACTGCGCCTGGGGGACAGAGGAAATTAATCGGGTCCGTACAGTGCCGCCCGCAGTGAATGGCTGAGCGCTGGCTTACACGATCGGCTCCGGGTGGTTGCAATGAGAACTTCAGAATGCCATGGTCTGATCCGTAGTGTGCCTGGCGGACAGAAGAAATTAATCGGGTCCGTGCAGTGTCGCTCGCATTGGGGAGCTGGGCGCTGGTTTAAACGATCGGCTCCGGGGGATCACAATCGGAACTTCAAAAAACGGAGCGCGAGGCAGCAGAGTCTCTTGCTGCAGACGTGTCTCCGTACACAGTCCACCACTGAACGAAGCAGCTGGGCTTCGTTCAGTGGTGGACTGTGTACGGACCCGATTAATTTCTTCTGTCCGCCAGGCACACTACGGATCAGACCATGGCATTCTGAAGTTCTCATTGCAACCACCCGGAGCCGATCGTGTAAGCCAGCGCTCAGCCATTCACTGCGGGCGGCACTGTACGGACCCGATTAATTTCCTCTGTCCCCCAGGCGCAGTACAGTTCAGATCAAGCCAACTGATTACAGCACAGCGCCCTAACTTGTCTGCAATCTCGCAGTACTATATACTGAGACTTGCCCAGCAGTATATTTGTCTAAAACAGGCAGCCCCGATTTGAACTTTCGAGAGTTTTTTTGCAACTACAGATAGGACGGCCCCTCCTCGTCCCTTCCCCTCCTACTACGGTCCTGATGAAGACCCCGGCAAAGGAATAAATTGATCCTATTAATAGGGGTCGAAACGTCGACACCTCTTTCCCTTGGGACATCCGGCACCTTTCCAGTACTTGATTGATTTGTACACGTGACCGTGGAATGCCCCACCTTTTTGAAACATTTGCCTAATACTTGCCTTAATTGATGTAGGCTGTTTTGGTTCTTTTTGGAATAATTTGTATTTCCTTGTTGATTGTGTATATGTACAGTATGCTTAAACTTGTGCACTATCTTTATAATCTTTTACACTACCTTTGAGCACACCCCCCCCTCTCCCCTTCCCCCTCTGGGGCCTCTTCAAATTCTGGATTTCTCGTTCACATCTATTAATGACTATAAATATTGCTTTGAACTGTTTCTATATTGTTGTTGTTGAATAAATGACAACAGCCTTGTCTTTTGAGTACCACTTTATTTTCCTCTGAATTTGTATTGCTTGTGTAGAAATAATTTCCCACGGGGACCCCTCTATACATTTACTTCTTCACAGTGCAGGTTTGGGGGTACCGGGGAGGAGGGGGAGGCGGGTCAGTCCACTTTGGTAACTTACCACAGACTTGTCCCTTGCGGACCGGACTGGGACTATGAGGTGCTAGGACCTGTTGAGGGCTTGGAGAGGAAAAGGGGGGGGGGGGGGGGCAGGGCATGTTCCGAGTTGGGGTTCGGAGGAAGGGGGAGGGGGGACTTCAAGTTCCAAAATGTGTATAGCGCACTACTCACCCAGAGGGTCTCAAGGCGCTTTGAGGGAGGGAGGAGTATTTATTTATCGAATATTTAAGTTTTTAGTTGCTTTCTGAAGGAGAGGTGGTTCTGTGTAAGGCGGAGGTGGGTGGGGAGAGAATTCCAGGTTTTGGCCGCTAAGTAGGAGAAGGATCTTCCTCCCATGGTGGATCTGTGGATGCGCGGAATTGCGGCGAGGGCTTGATTGGACGATCGTAGTAGTCGAGAGGGGGTGTAGAAGGAAAGACGCGTGTTGAGGCATTCGGATCCTAGGTCGTAGAGGGCTTTGTGTGCGTGGGTGAGGAGACGGAACGTTATTCTCTTGTTGATAGGGAGCCAGTGGAGTTCTTTCAGGTGGCCGGAGAGGTGGGCTTGCCGAGGGATGTCCAAAATGAGTCTGGCTGAGGCCTTTTGGATGCGTTGGAGTTTTTTCTGTAGCTTGGCTGTGGTTCCGGCGTAGAAGGTGTTTCCGTAATCCAGTCGGCTTGTGACCAGTGCGTGTGTGACAGTCTTTCTTGTTTCGGTGGGGATCCAACGGAAGATTTTTTTGAGCATTCGTAGGATGTTGAAGCAAGAAGATGAGACGACGTTGACTTGTCTGGTCATCGAGAGGGAGGAGTCCAGGATGAAGCCCAGGTTACGTGCATGGTCCGTAGGTTTGGGTGCGGTTCCGAGGGCCGGAGGCCACCATGAGTCGTCCCAGGCAGAGGAGGATGGCCCTAGGATGAGGACTTCTGTTTTGTCAGAGTTTAGTTTTAAAACGGCTGTTCTTCATCCATTCGGCTACTTCTTTCATTCCTTCGTGTAAGTTGGTTTTGGCGGTGTTTGGGTCTTTGGTGAGGGAGAGGATCAGCTGGGTGTCGTCTGCGTAGGAGATGATGTTGAGGTTGTGTTGGCGTGCGATGGAGGCGAGGGGACTCATGCATATGTTGAAGAGAGTAGGACTGAGTGAAGATCCTTGGGGTACGCCGCAGATGACTTCAGTGGCCTCTGATCTAAAAGGGGGGAGGCGGACTCTAAGTGTTCTTCCGGTGAGGAACGAGATGATCCAGTCCAATGCTTTTCCTTGTATTCCGATGTTGCTGAGACGCTGTAGGAGGGTGCTATGACAGACTGTGTCAAAGGCTGCGGAGAGGTCAAGTAAGATGAGAGCGACTGTTTCTCCGTTATCCAGTAGTGTTCGGATGTCGTCAGTTGCGACGATGAGGGCGGTTTCGGTGCTGTGTTTGGCTCGGAAGCCGGACTGTGAGGGGTCGAGGGATTTGTTGGATTCGAGGGAGGCGGCGAGCTGACTGTTGACAGCTTTCTCGATGACTTTGGCAGGGAATGGGAGGAGCGAGATGGAGCGGCAGTTCTTAAGTTCGGTTGGGTCTGCCGTGGGTTTCTTCAGAAGGGCGCTGAGTTCGGCATGTTTCCAGTTTTCCGGGAAGGTAGCGGAATTGAGGGAACAGTTAATGACATCGCGGAGATGGGGTGCGATGATGGAGTCTGCTTTGTTGAAAATGTGGTGGGGACATGGGTCGGTTGGTGATCCTGAGTGGATGGAGTTCATCAGTGTTAGACGGGGACCTGGAGGGTCGGCCGAGTACAGGGGGAGAGGCCTCCGGTGAGGGCCGTCTCCAGCGGTCGTACAGACAAGTAACTTCCCCCCCCCACAGATGGACACCACACGTAGATAAGGTTAACGCTCTTTATATGCACTTTCTTGAATTAAGGTAGTATGGTACAATGCGGTCAGGACACGAGGGTCCTCTCAATATCTAGTCTCTGGAAGGGAAAGGGGGTAGCGGGACAGTCTTATTACCAATCTGGTATTGAGATGAGATGTTGGGTAGCTCACAATCCTCGAGCTCGGCGTTCGGCAGGTCGGGCCGCGGCAGCGCCGGCAGGTCCCGAGAAGGTCGTAGATAGCAACGGGCCGCGGCAGCGCCAGCAGGTCCCGACGAAGATGAAGGTTACAACGGGCCGCGGCAGCGCCGGCAGGTCCCACGAGGATGAAGGTTACAACGGGCCGCGGCAGCGCCGGCAGGTCCCACGAGGATGAAGGTTGCAGAAGGCCGCGGCAGCGCCAGCAGGCAGGATGACGGTTCACAAGGCAGGGCTACGGCAGCGCCAGTAGTCCATCAAGGATGAGTTCTTCACAGTGTCTCGACTCCAGGATACAACTGCCTTCCTGCTCTGGAGCTGCCTCAGTTATAGGTCTGGCGCCCTTTGATGTCCAGACCCTCGCACTTGGAGGTCGGGCGGTCCGGGATGAGGGAGTCCAGACACCCAGCAGGGGGGTGGAGCCAGCGCCCGGGGAGGCTGGGGGCGATCGGCACCTGGCGGGGGAAAGCCATCGACACTTCTTTCTCCCATTTGACCCGCCAAGTGGGCTGTTCACCTCCTGGGTGGAGGGTGGTGCCGGGATGTCGGGGCCTGGCCAGGCCCAGGGTTAGGGTCGAGCTGAGGCCACGCGGCCTCGTGGTGCAGTGTCCAAGATGGCGGCTGGTCCGGGCCAAGGATACAGAGATGTCCGGGCCCTGTCATGCGGGGAGGGAGCGAGCCCATCATGGGGCCTGTCCAACATGCGTCCCCCCCCAGCTGAAGGCGGGGAGAGTCACCTATCCTCTTGGGGACTCTCCTCGTCGAGGCGGAAAAAGCGGGACAGGCCATCCGCGTTGGCGTGGTCTTGGCCAGGGCGATGTTCCACAGTGAAGTCCATCCCCTGCAGGGAGATGGACCATCGCAATAGTTTGGGATTTTCCCCCCGCATCTGCATCAACCATTGCAGGGGGCGATGATCTGTTTGCACCCGAAAGTGGGTACCGAAGAGGTAGGGCCGGAGCTTCTTAAGGGCCCATACGACTGCAAAGGCCTCCCGCTCGATGGTGCTCCAGCGCTGTTCTCGGGCCAGTAGGCGTCTGCTGATGAAGGCCACAGGTTGGTCGACTCCCTCGGGATTCAGTTGGGAGAGGACGGCCCCAATGCCATGGTCCGAGGCATCCGTCTGAACGATGAACTCGCGGCTGTAGTCGGGGGCCTGGAGCACAGAGGCGGTGCACATGGCGGTCTTCAGCTTCTCGAAGGCCGCTTGACAGTCGGGAGTCCAGTTGACTGTTTTTAGGTGGTGCTTGGATGCTAGTTCCGTGAGGGGCCCCACAATGCTGCCACAGTCCTTCACGAACCGCCGGTAGTATCCGGTGAGCCCCAAGAAGGCTCGGACCTCGGTTTGGGTTACAGGGGGCTGCCAGGACTGGATGGCAGCGATCTTGAGCTGGAGGGGGGCCACCAGACCGCTTCCCACTTGGTGTCCGAGGTAGGTCACGGACCCCTGACCAATTTGGCACTTGCTGGCCTTGATTGTGAGGCCGGCCTGTTGGAGGGCCTGCAGGACCTCTCGGAGGTGGCGGAGGTGGTCTGTCCAGTGGCGGCTGTACACCGCGATATCGTCCAGGTAGGCGGCGCTGAACTCTTCGAGGCCCGCCAATACCTGGTTCACCAGTCGTTAAAATGTGGCTGGAGCGTTTTTCATGCCGAATGGCATCACCGTGAAATGGTAGTGTCCATCCGGGGTGGAGAAAGCGGATCGTTCTTGGGCTCTGGGAGTGAGGCCGATCTGCCAGTAGCCCGCTGTCAGATCGAAGATGCTTAAGTATCGGGCAGCCCCCATGCGGTCAACCAGTTCATCTGCTCGGGGAATGGGGTGAGCGTCGGTTCGGGTGACAGCGTTCAGACCCAGATAGTCGACGCAGAATCGGAGCTCGGGGGTGGTGCCCGGGGGAGCAGCTTTGGGGACCAGTACGACTGGGCTGGCCCAGGGGCTGTCCGAGGGTTCGATGACTCCGAGTGCGAGCATCTTGGAGACTTCTTCTTGGATGCAGGCGCGCACCCGATCTGGCACTCGGTACGCCCGGTGTCGGATAGGGGGACTGTCCCCAGTGTCTACATCGTGCAGGCACCAGGGGGTGACCCCAGGGGTGAGGGAGAAGAGGTTTGCGAATTGGCGTAGGAGGACCCGACACTCTTGGTGCAGCTCCGGGGTTAGGGCATCGGAGAGTCGGACCCCGTCCACCGAACCATCTTTTTCACGGGTCCTCAGTAGATCAGGGAGGGGCTCGGAGTCCTCTTCCGCCCCACTGTCCGTAGCCATCAGCAGGCTGAGCTCCGAGCGCACGAAGTGTGGTTTGAGTCGGTTGGCGTGGAGGACCCGGAGGGCGTTCCGGGGGGATTCCATGTCGATGAGATAGGTGACGGGGCTCTTGCGCTCGACCACCTTGAAGGGCCCCGTCCATTTGTCCTGCAAGGCACAAGGTTCGGTGGGGGACATCACCCATACCTGCTGTCCGGGCTCGAACTCGATGGGAGGAGGCATGTTGGTCGTACCATTTCTTCATGTCCTCCTGACTGGCCTCAAGATTGGCTTTGGCGATCTCTCTGAATCGCCGGGTCTGATTGCGGAGGGTCAGGAGGTACTTGTAGACGTCTGGAGGGGTCTTCAGGGGGGCCATTTCCCATTCTTCTTTCACTAGGCTGAGGGGCCCTCGAACGGGGTGCCTGTACAGGAGTTCGAAGGGGCTGAAGCCGAGGGACTTCTGGGGGACCTCTCGGTAGGCGAAGAGGAGGCACGGGAGTAGCACGTCCCACTGGCGGCGTAGGGGTTCTTCCAGCCCCATGATCATCCCCTTGAGAGTGCGGTTGAACCGCTCGACCAGTCCGTTTCCTTGGGGGTTATAGGGGGTTGTGAATCGGTAGGTGACCCCGCACTGCTGCCAGAGGGATTTCATATACTTTGAAATAGAGTTCGTGCCTCTGTCGCTGACGACCTCCCGGGGGAAGTCCACCCGAGAGAAGATCCCCATTAAGGCTCGGCCTACCACTGGTGCTGTTACAGTTCGAAGGGGAACGGCCTCGGGATAGCGGGTGGCGTGGTCCACCAGGACCAGGATGAATCGATGCCCTTGTGCTGTTCGGGGGTCCAGGGGCCCCACAATGTCTATTCCCACCCTTTCGAACGGGGTGGTGACCACGGGAAAGGGTTGCAGGGGTGCCTTGAGCTTGCGGCCGCTCTTCCCGCTGGCCTGGCAGGTGAGGCAGGACCGGCAGTGGTTGGAAACGTCATTTCTCATTTTTGGCTAGTAAAAGTGGGTTACCAGGCGATTGTATGTCTTGTCTTGCCCCAAGTGTCCAGCCAGGGGGACATCATGAGCCAAGTTCAAAAGGAAGTCTCTGAAGCGGAGGGGCACCACCAGCACTCGACTGGCCCCCAACTCTGCGATTCTTTGTTCGCTGTACAGCAGATCATTGTCCCAATAGATCCAGTGGGCCCCGGCGGTGTCTCCCGCTCTCTGGGTGAGTGCTTGCTGTCGTAGTCCCTCGAGGGAGGGACAGGTCTTTTGCTCTTGCCGGAATTGCTCCTGGGTGGGCCCCCCTTCTTGACGCCACTGAGCCAGGTCTGGAAGGTCTTGGGGCTGAGCGGGCCCTTCTGGTGCTTGTTCTGGTGGGTCGGTACGGAGGGTGTCTCCCTCTGGATCGATCGGGGGAGGAGGGGCTGGCCATTCGGGTTCTTCAGGTCTGGGGATGGTGCGGGCGGCCATGGACCGGGTTGTCACGCATGCCCAGTCCGGGAGGCCCAACATCCCCAGATGTTCTCTTCTTTCAACGGCCGCCCACGGGGAACTCTCGAGATCGTTTCCCAGGAGGCAGTCCACGGGGGCATCATCGCGGACAGTCACTTTTAGCATACCGGACACTACTCCCCATTCGAAGGGGACGCAGGCCATCCGACACAGGCTTTCAGAATTGTCGGCCGTTCGGACGGGGCAAAGAACGTTTGGCAGGAATTGTTCTGGGGTCACCAGGTGACAGCGGACGGCCGTCACACTGGCCCCAGTGTCCCGCAGGGCTTCGGCCTTGCGCCCATTTATGTTCACCCACTGGCTGTATTTTCTGGTGTTGGCGGGTAGGGGAGCCCGCGGGACCATGTCTCTTCCCCCTAGGCAAGCCAGGACCATGGCGGCGGGTTCCCACTCGGGCTGTTTCTGCTCGTACTCTTCATGCTCTTCGGAGATTTGCTCTTCTCCTAGGGCGGCGGCAGCTACCTGGCGGGGCCCGGGAGTCTGGTTCTCTGGGCAGTTCGGGTCACTGGCATAGTGGCCGACTCGCTGGCATCGGTGACAAGTAACATTGGCTCGGAACCCCGGGCGCATCGGGGGGTTGCCCCGGCCGGCCGGGGCCGGGGTGTTGTGAGCGGGAGCGGCCAGGACAGCGTCTCTGCCCCGGCCCTGGCCTCCTCCTCCTCCTCGGGGACGATGATGGACTTGGTTGGTTCTGTTCTACTCGGTTGGCCCACTCCGGGCCACTCGGGTGCTTTCCCATCGGTCAGCCTCAGCGGCGAGCTGCCGTGGTTCAGTCAATTTACTGTCGAGGAGGTGTTGCCTGAGCTCGACGAAGCAGTTGTTGGAGAGGTGCTCCCACACAATGAGGTTGAAGAGCTGCTCGTAGGTTGTTACGTGGCTACCCTTGATCCATCCCTCGAAGGCTCGGCTGAAATAGTTCACATATTCTACCCAAGTTGTACCCGGGATCCGGGTGCAGTCGCGGAACCTCTGGCGGTACATCTCGGGTGTGAGCCCATATCGAGTGAGGAGGGCGGCCTTCATGTGGTCATAGGATGTCATTTGGTGGTCCGGGAGCTGTAGCAGGGCATCGCGGCCTTCATTGACGAACCTCCCCCAAAGACCGGCTCCCCTGTCACTTCGATCGATCCGGTGGGAGGCCATGGCGATCTCGTAGGCCTTGAACCACTGCTGTATGTCGTCGTTCCGATAGTATTCACGGACTACATCCTTATTTATTTTTTATTTATTTAATTTATATGGCGCGTTATAACCACAGGGGTCTCTAAGCGCTGTCTGTCCAGATTTACGTGATAAGATGTTACATTCACTTGAAACCAACTGTGCACCTAGGATCTGCTCCATGCTTGTTTAAACAGAACAGTTTTTAGTTTTTTTCTGAAGGAAAGTAAATTACTTTCCTTCCTGAGCTCTGGATCCAATTTGTTCCATAAAGCTGGGAGCGTGTTGGAAAATGCACGGCCCCCCACCGTGGTCAATTTGAAGCGGGATTGGGACAGAAGAGTGGCGTCCGACGAACGCAAGGTCCTACCCGGTGTGTAGGGGGATAGTCGAGATTTCAGGTATTTTGGTGCCTTGCCATACAGCGACTTGTGAGCAATACACAGTCCTTTGAAGACAATTCTCTGACGAATTGGGAGCCAGTGCAGCTCCTGCATCAGGGGAGAAGCATGGGCAGTCCTGGGTTTTTTAAATATCAGCCTAGCTGCGTCATTCATGACTCCCTGTAGTTTGTCCAGCAGCCGCTGTGGCAAACCTAAGTATAGGGAGTTCCCGTAGTCCAGCCTAGCCAAAATTGTGGCTGAGACCACGTGTCTCAAAGTAGGGAATGAGAGTAGGGCAGAGATCTTCCTTAGTTGTCTTAGGAGGCCTATACAGGTTCCCACTACGGTGGTAACTTGTTTTTCCATGGATAATTTATTATCCACATATAGGCCTAGGCTCTTGACTGCGGCTGCCGGTTTTGGTGGTGCGCCCAGCTCCCTAGGCCAGAATTTCTCGCTCCAAGGGTTGCCCGAGATGGAGATGGGCAACACTTCCGTCTTGTCCGGATTGACTTTCAGAGAATTCTCGGACATCCAATTGACTGTGGTTTTCAATATGTCCTGTAACCTAGTGGATGCTCCCGGACCGTCATCCAGCCGGATGATAATCTGGGTGTCATCAGCATAGTTGTACACTAGGCAATCCATCCTATTCAGGAGAGCAATTAGTGGCTGCAGATAGATGTTGAAGAGTAGGGGTGACAAGGCAGAGCCCTGTGGGATCCCACAGGTGATCGGAGCAGGGGTGGAAAGCAGGTCACCCAGCTGCACTCGTTGTGTCCTACCCTGCAAAAATGATGTGAGCCATGCATGTGCTGTACCCATGACGCCAAAGGATCTCAACCGCGACAGGAGCTGTTTGTGACACACGGTATCAAATGCCGCAGAGAGATCCAGTAGTATCAGGGCGCTCGGTGTTTTTACATCAGCCCGCGTTCTTAACTCATCTAGAATGGATAGCATAACTAGTTCCGTGCTATGATTAGCACGGAACCCTGCCTGATTGGTCTCCAGCAGGTTGTTGCTCTCTAGATGGCCCGATAGTAGAGCTAACACGTGCTGCTCAGCCACCTTAGCCAAAAAAGGCAACTGAGAGATGGGCCGGAAATTTTTCAGGCATTTTGTGTCTGCACCAGGTTTCTTCAGTAAGGGGATCAGACGAGCCTCTTTGAAAGCTAGAGGGATCTGTCCTGTGCATAGAGAAGTGTTCAATAGATGCAGAACCTCTTCCTCTATTCCTGGTAGTGCCACCTTGAATATGTCAGGAGGGCAAGGGTCCACCAAGGAGCCCGATTTAACTCGGCCTATGATTTTAAGTAATTCCTGTTTGGAGATAGGGGAGAACTCAGCTAAAGGTGAGATGTTTAACGGGACGATAAGGTCCGGTAGGCGAGGACATTCGAGGGGTGCAGTTTCCGCAATTTCGTCTAAGATATCGGATATCTTCTTCACGAAGAAATCCTGAAACCTCTGACAGTCCTCCTGAGTGAACTCAGGGCTTTGCTCTTTGTTCACCCTGAGCTCCGCCAGGACGCGAAAGATTTCTTTTTGCGGATTTCTTGCAGCAGCTATTCTTTCCTCGAAGAAAGCAGCCTTCCTAGATTGTATGGCTAGTTTGTAGTGGGCTAAAGATGAGACGTATGCCTGTTTGGAGATGGGGGTCATATTTTTTACGCCATGCCCGTTCTTTCCTCCTCACCCCACGTTTCATCTCCCTTAGAGAATCATTATACCAAGGCGCCCCAGCTCCTCTCGCCACCTTCTTCATCCTACGAAGAGGTGCCACCACATCAATGGCACTCCCCAGTTTATGCTGGAGATGTCCACATAAAGCATCCACGTTGACATCCTGCTCTTTTGCTGAAGGGTGGTGTTCTAAGAGGTGGACCAATTTTTCCCCATCAAGATTTCTCCATTTGCGGGCCGTTTTCCAGCCCTCCCCAGGTTTGGACAGGGGGCCCCTCAGTACGAGTCTACCCTTTATTAGAGAATGGTCGGACCAAGCACAAGGGAGAATTTCCGTAGTGCCCTGGGCTGGCATGGTGGTCCAGACCAAGTCGAGCACATGACCTTTCTCATGTGTCGGTCCCTTGACCTGTTGAGTAAGACCTAGGGAGGAGACCGCCTCCTCGATCTGTAATGCTTGTCCTTCTTTAGGAGATTTTTCCCAATGATAATTGAAGTCCCCCACGATCACCATTTTATCATATCTTGTGCACAAGTCCTGAACCAATCTCACGAAGAGAGTGGGGAAGTCTGGCGACGCCCAAGGCGGCCGATATACCACCAAGAACACCACACAGACCGCTCCCCTCCTGAGCTTGACCCCCATGACCTCTGCTCCTCCAAGGGTTTCAGAGAGGAACCTGTCGGCACGGAGGCATGACTGATAAAAAAGGGCTACTCCTCCTCCTCTCTTGGTTCCCTCTCTGTTAAAATGGATAGCCAGATAGTTATCTGGAAGGGCCGCCACTAAATCTGGCGCTGAGCAATCCTCCAGCCATGTTTCTGTAAGCGCGAGGACATCTAACTCCCCGTCTTCCAGAAGTGTGAAGACCTCCAACCTGTGGCTCTGCAGAGAGCGAGTATTTAATAAACCATAGCTCAGGGTATGTGTGTTAGGAGTGCGCTGTCGCCCTCTGATACACCTAGGTGAAATTAGCAGACCCTCGCAGCCCAGCCGATGTATGGTAGCCGGCTCCAGATGGGACTTACCCAAGTTAAGCTGTAGTAAGTCACCCCTTGAATAACACATTCTGGCCAGGGGTTCTGGCCCCAGGCCCCGGATGGTCACGGATGGGCAAAGATGGGCTCACCTCTGGCGAACCTCCGGCGCACCTATGGCGCGCCCGCTGCGCGTAACCGCTGCACGTTTGCTCCATGTGAGCTTTAAATAGGAGGCTGCTGATGGTCCTAGTACAACCACTAGACCGTCAGCTCTCCAAGATGGCCCCCGGAAGTGAGGGTGAAAGGGCTCCCTCTGTACCGCGTTAGACACTCCCTCCACAACAAACAGCACAAGCTGCGGTGGAACGGGGAGGTAAGCGGTGATCTACACAGGTCTACACAGAAAGGTGACTTTGCTAATGTACCCACGAAAGTTTAAAATTACAGCGTGCAAATAATGGTCCTTTATAGCAGAAAAGCGGCGATTTTAAAAATTGCAATTTGCAAGTCAGAAGCAATTGCGTGCTAGCGTGGTCAGCAGCGCGTCTGCAAGTAGCGTTTCAGTGCCAGTAAATGCTAGAATCAAGCGCGGCAGGAAACGCTCGCCCTAAATAGGAGGCTGCTGATGGTCCTAGTACAACCACTAGACCGTCAGCTCTCCAAGATGGCCCCCGGAAGTGAGGGTGAAAGGGCTCCCTCTGTACCGCGTTAGACACTCCCATCCTTGGGGATGTGGACCTTTGGTTCGGTAGCGCCTGGGGTGCGCGGTTGCTCGGGCACCCCTAGTTCTTTGTTCTGTTTCCGCAGTTCGATCTCTGCTAGCTTGCGTTCGTGTTCGTATGCCAGTCTTTTTTCTTCGAGTTCTCTCTGTCTTTGCTTTTCTTCCCGCTCTTCTCGGAGCCGTAAGTGTTCTAAATTTATCTTTTGTTCCGCCAGTTTCAGCTCTCCGTCCAACTTGAGCCGTGCCAGCTCTAATTCGTGTAGTCTGCTTTTTTCTCTTTCTTGGATCTCTTCCTGGGAGAGACCCGCTCTCCTTTCTTCGGTCGGAGTGGTAGTTGTCTCTGGTGCTTCGATGTTTTGGTCCCGGGGACCGGCGGCATTTGTTTCTGCCCAGGATTCTAGGGCGTGCTTGAAGTCATCTTTTGTGCTCAGACCGGTGGTAGCAATGCCTAGTTCTATACAAAACTGTTTTAGCTCTCGGTGGTTGTACTCCTCTAGTTTTTCCATCTGGAATTTCTCAGTAGATCCGCTCTCTTTGGTCGTCATTGTGGTTGAGTCGTGGGGTGAGTCACTGTCTGTACGATTACGCGTTGGTTCGGATCGCGCCGCTGGCCACCAATGTTAGACGGGGACCTGGAGGGTCGGCCTAATACAGGGGGAGAGGCCTCCGGTGAGGGCCGTCTCCAGCGGTCGTACAGACAAGTAACTTCCCCCCCCACAGATGGACACCACACGTAGATAAGGTTAACGCTCTTTATATGCACTTTCTTGGATTAAGGTAGTACGGTACAATGCGGTCAGGACACGAGGGTCCTCTCAATATCTAGTCTCTGGAAGGGAAAGGGGGTAGCGGGACAGTCTTATTACCAATCTGGTATTGAGATGAGATGTTGGGTAGCTCACAATCCTCGAGCTCGGCGTTCGGCAGGTCGGGCCGCGGCAGCGCCGGCAGGTCCCGAGAAGGTCGTAGATAGCAACGGGCCGCGGCAGCGCCAGTAGGTCCCGACGAAGATGAAGGTTACAACGGGCCGCGGCAGCGCCGGCAGGTCCCACGAGGATGAAGGTTACAACGGGCCGCGACAGCGCCGGCAGGTCCCACGAGGATGAAGGTTGCAGAAGGCCGCGGCAGCGCCAGCAGGCAGGATGACGGTTCACAAGGCAGGGCTACGGCAGCGCCAGTAGTCCGTCAAGGATGAGTTCTTCACAGTGTCTCTCGACTCCAGGATACAACTGCCTTCCTGCTCTGGAGCTGCCTCAGTTATAGGTCTGGGGCCCTTTGATGTCCGGATCCTCGCACTTGGAGGTCGGGAGGTCCGGGATGAGGGAGTCCAGACACCCAGCAGGGGGGTGGAGCCAGCGCCTGGGGAGGCTGGGGGCGATCGGCACCTGGCGGGGGAGAGCCATCGACACTTCTTTCTCCCATTTGACCCGCCAAGTGGGCTGTTCACCTCCTGGGTGGAGGGTGGTGCCGGGATGTCGGGGCCTGGCCAGGCCCAGGGTTAGGGTCGAGCTGAGGCCACGCGGCCTCGTGGTGCAGTGTCCAAGATGGCGGCTGGTCCGGGCCAAGGATACAGAGATGTCCGGGCCCTGTCATGCGGGGAGGGAGCGAGCCCTTCATGGGGCCTGTCCAACAATCAGGCGGATGGTGTCTTCGGTGGAGAGTGGGTTCCAGGCGCAAAGGTTGTTAGAGTGCGGTTTAGGTTCGGAGGTGGGTGGAGTGGACTGGTCGTCGGACTGGTTTTCAAAGCGGTTATGAATTTTGGCGATTTTGTTGTGGAAGAACGAGGCTAGAGAGTCGCAGAGGTCTTGGGAGGGAGTGATGTCGTTAGTGCCGGCGGAGGGGTTAGTGAATTCTTTGACGATGTTGAAAAGTTCCTTGCTGTTTTGGGCATTGTTGTCGAGTCGATCCTTGAATGCTGATTTCTTGGTGGATCGGATCAGTTGATGGTGTTTGCGGGTGGCGTTCTTGAAGGTGGCTAGGTTGTCAGTGGTCGGGTTTTTTCTCCAGGTTTTCTCGAGAGTACGACAGAGCTTCTTGGATTTTTTAAGGTCATCGTTGAACCAGGGGGCTTTTTTGCTACCTTCCTTGATTAGATGGATTTTCAAGGGTGCTACTTCGTCGCCGCTGTGGGTGATCCGCTGTGTGAGGTTGGTGGCTGCTTTGTTAGGGTCCGATGAATTGGTAGGGGGGTTTTGGAAAGCGATGTGAAGAGCTGGTTGGTGGAGATTTTGTTCCAATTTCTTCGGGGAATGGGTTGTGGCTCGTGGACTTTTTGTAGTTGAAGTGAACGCAGCTGTGGTCCGTCCAGTGGAGAGCTGTGGTGTAATCGAAGGAGATGTGCTTGCTGGAGGTGAAGATACGGTCAAGCGTGTGTCCGGCTAAGTGGGTGGGGGTGTCAACGAGTTGTTTGAGTCCGAGGTTGGCCAGGTTGTCCAGGAGGGTGGTGGTGGTGTTGTCGTTATTCTTTTCCAGGTGAAAGTTGAGGTCTCCCAGTAGAATGTAGTTCTCGGATGGGAGGGCATGTGGGCTGATGAAGTCAGCGATGTCTTCGCTGAATTGTGTGCGGGGTTCTGGGGGTCTGTATATTAGGGTGCCTCTGAGTGTGGTTTTGGGGTCGGTGTGGATCTGGAAGTGAAGGTGTTCGGCGGTAGCGAGGTTATCGTCGGAACTGGTCGTGATGCGGATGGTGTTCTTATGGACAATGGCGAGGCCTCCTCCTGTTTGGTTAATGCGATCTTTTCGGATGAATTTGTAGGTGTCTGGGATGGCTATGGCGATGTCGGGGGCTGATGAGGCGTTCATCCATGTTTCTGTAAGGAAGGCGACGTCCGGCGATGTAGTGTCGAGTAGGTTCCAGAGTTCAATGGAATGTCTGTGGACTGAGCGTGTGTTGAGCAGGATGCACTTTAGGTGGTTAGTGTCGGAGCTCTGTTTGGAGTTTGTGGATTTGGTGTGGGTCCTGATGCTGTCGAACTTGCAGGAGTGGCAGGTGAAGGCTCCATGGGTGTGTCCTGGGGCGGCTTGGTAGCAGTTTGGGAGTTAGCCGGGGTTAAGGGCTGAGAGGGTTGCGGAGTCGTATGTTATGCGGGTGGAATGGGTGTTGCGGGGGACAGGGGGTTTGGCGCTGGGCCCGGTCCAGGCGCGGACGGGCGTAGACGGTCTTACCTTTGGTGCACCTTCGGCGCGCATGGGGCGCGACCGCTGCGCGTGACCGCAGCACGCAGGAGCATCTGTCATGTGTGGATGGTGGGGGGAGGGGCGAGGGAGGAGCAGCTGGGAGGCGGGAGCGGGGTGGAGATCCGGGCAGGGAGGCACAACAACAACAAAATGGCAGCAAGCCAAAAGCGAAGCAGGATTGGGGCACAGTCTGCGAAAAAGCGCGATGCAAATGGCACAAATCAATTTCTCAGGCAGCGCAGCACAATTGTGATTATAGTCAAAGCGCACTTAGGCAATCCAGCGCTACGATACAAAAATGATGATAAATCAAATAATAATAAGGCAATCTAGCGCTACGATTCAATGCGATATTCAATTAGGCAGTAGCAGATGTGTGAGCGACGCGAGGCAGCAGACAGCAGTCTGGCGCTACGATACCAGTGGTGGTAGGCAGATCGGGGAGCAGAGTGAGGAGCGACCGCTTCTGTGGGTGTTTTAGTTTTTTTTTAGTTGGGGGTTGGGGAACAGGGGGAGGGGGAGGGATCGTCCAGTGCATTACACAGGTCTTAGCCCCCCTAGAGGCATCCGTACATATTGTCCTGCTCAGGCAGGAGTCTTCTGCTTTACCTTCCAACACTTCACATGCCTCCCACGTCTCTTAAGATGGTGACTCTAAATGTCAGGGGCCTAAATAACCCAGTTAAGAGGCAGGCAGTACTGTCTCTATTAGAGAGCACCCGAGCGGATATTTGTCTTCTTCAAGAGACCCACTTACGGCCCGGTGACTCCCATAGGCTGCGCTCCCACAAGTTCCCGACACAATTTTTCTCCTCCAGCAACACTAAGACCGCGGGGTGGCGATCCTAGTGGCTCGGAATTTCAAGGGGGAGGTCCTCGACAAACATGCAGAACACAAAGGCAGACTGCTAGCTTATAGATTTAAGATTGGGGGTATTCCATTCACGGTTGGGTCCTTGTATAGCCCCAATGAACAACAAGAACGCTTCTTACGGTTGGCGCTGGTGGACGTCACTGCCTCACAGGACAAGCACATTGTCATTGGAGGGGACTTCAATATGGTCTTCGACTCGACCCTAGATAGATCAGCACAACGGGCTCCACAGGCCGGGGAATTCTCAGCCAGGTGTAAAGCACAGTTGTCAGAAGTAGACCTCCACGATCTCTGGCGTTGCATGCACCCCACCGATAGGGAGTACTCATACTACTCTCATGCACACAAACGTATGCAAGACTGGACCACCTTCTGGTTACGACCCTGGTACGGGCATTGGCCTCGACAACCGAGATGGGGGTGATCTCCATATCGGACCACGCCCCGGTCATCACTACACTATGCCTGCCGCCGGTAACTTGCCCCCCAGGGTCTGGCGCCTTAGGGACACACTACTGCACAGGAAAGAGGTGGTTAAACGCATAACAGAGGCTACCCGGGAGTATTTTTCTCACAATGATAATCCTGACACCTCACTGGTGACACAATGGGCAGCCTTGAAAGCTGTACTTAGGGGAGAGTTTATAGCCATTGCATCGGCTGAAAATAGGGAAAAGCAGAGTAAAAGGGATGAGCTCACCCAGCGGGTCCGCGAACTCTAGCAAATACACCGCCGGACGGGGGCTCCCCGGATATGGAAGAAGCTCAAGGGGGCGAGGACACTCCTGACGGCTCTAGATATGGACCGCGCGGAGTACGCTGCACTGCGATTGCGTCATGCCTACTACACTGGGGGGTGGGGGGGGGGGGAGACCGTTGTGGCCGCCTGTTGGCGAATAGGCTCCGGGTGCAACACCAACGACAAATGGTGCAGGAGGTCTCTGACCCCACTGGGACGATGGTCATGGAAGATGTCCATATAGCCGAAACCTTTCGAAGGTTTTAACCAGATCTCTACGCCGGGGATCCCCCGGACGAATCTGAGACGACGGCATACCTGGATTCAGTCACCCTGCCATCACAGGCTGATTTCTGCTATCGCCAAACTTAAGCACGGTAAGGCTCCGGGACCGGACGGGACCGGACGGATATACGACTCTTTTATAAAACATTCTGTGCATTACTGGCTCCGCTCCTCACTCGCCTATTTAACTCGTTTGCGACTCCAGGGGCAATCCCGCCTGACCTCCTACGGGCCTCTCTCACAGTCATCCCCAAACCAGGGAAAGACCGGACGCAATGCGGCTCCTACAGGCCGATATCTCTCCTAAATGTGGACCTGAAACTGTACACCGGGATCCTCGCGGCCTGATTAGCCCCCCACCTACCGGGACTAATAGAACCGGATCTGGCGGGATTCGTTCCAGGGAGGCAAACGGTGGACAACACCAAAAGGATTGTCCACCTCATTGAGAAAGCCTCGCGAATTCCCGGAGAAAGAATGATGTTGGCAGTGAACGCGAAAAGGCGTTCGACCCAGTACACTGGCCTTATTTAGAACAGGTCCTTCTGAAAGTAGGTATAGGAGAGAAATTTCGCTCCATGATCTTTAATTGCTATAAACTCCCAACAGCGGTCGTACGGGTGAATGGCTACAGCTCACGGAGCTTTGACATCGAGAGAGGCACTAGACAGGGGTGTCCGCTCTCGCCCCTGCTCTTCGCCCCTTATATGGAGCCTTTCGCCCAACGGATACGTACTAATCCGGCGGCGACAGGGATACGGTTTGGAGGCTTCACTCACACCGTAAGCCTCTACGCCGACGATATTATACTGTCGTTGGACGAACCCCGGACTGCTCTTCCAGTATGCATTGGAGAACTAGACTCCTTTGCAGCTGTCGCAGGCTTCAAGATGAACATAAGGAAATTGGTGGCGCTGGATGTGTCCCTTGAGCCGGCCACTAGAAAGCATCTACAAGGCATGTTCCCAATGCTCTGGGGATCCAGCTAGCCCCACCTTGCCGGCTATTGTGACAGCCAACTACGCCATACTGGGCAAGAAGATCCGGGAGGAGCTCGGACGGTGGAATCACAGCACCCTCTCCTGGCTGGGCAGAATAGCTGCAATTAAAATGATTGTCTTACCCCAGATTCTATACCTCTTCCGAGCCCTACCTCTCCAGCCGCCCGCTGGGTGGATCCAACAGACGCAGACTGATCATGCGCGTTTTATTTGGCAAGGCAGGAAGGCCAGAATGAGGAGATCACTCTCAATGCTAGCCCCTGAGGCTGGAGGTCTCGGGATCCCGGATCTCCGCAAGTACTTTCAAGCAGCACAACTGCGCTATCTGGTAGAACGGAGCAAGTGGGAATCAGAGAAGCACTGGCTCTTTCAGGACCAGGCAGTGGCGGGCCGGCCTTTGCAGGAGGTGCCATTTCTACGCCGGGCTCACCGCCCCGCGAATCTCTATGCCTCCTTCGTCACCAGAGTTCCCTTGCGGGTATGGGACTCGACAAACATCAATTAAACTCTTACCACGTTCCCTTCACCACTTACACCCCTAGTAGATAACCCGGACTTTACTCCGGGCATGGAAAGAGGGGCCTTTACCCACTGGAGAACGGCCGGGTGTCGGGCTCTGTGTCATGTATACGACCCAGAGGGTATCATTCCCTTCCTGCGCTTCCGACAGGATTACTCATTCCAGGAGACCGAAAGGCTCCGCTACATGCAGGTACGCCATTGGGCTCTGCACCCACAGGTGCGGGAGGCGGCGGATAGGCAACTCCTCCCTTATGAGAGGTGGCTCATGACTCGCACATCGGATACGAAACTGATAAGACCTTTATAAACTACTACAACCACCTTCCTCACACCTCTATAACCCGGGGAGGGAGCGCTGGGAGCGGGAACTGGGCAGGATACTGAGACATAAAGAGTGGGAGCAGATATCATACAGAGCAAGGCACTCAGCATACCATATGGGACTCACTGAAACATTGACTAAAGTCTCCACCTATTGGTATTATACCCCAGAGCGAATACATGAGATGGACCGTAGTAAGGATAGCGCTTGCTGGAGGGGATGCGGACAGGTAGGCACACTGACACACATTCTATGGGACTGCCCACTTCTAGAATCTTACTGGAAAGAAGCGATAGATGAGATTGACTCCCATTTCGACACCGAACTGCCACGCTCCCCAGTATACATATTGCTGGGCCTCCCGAACGGGTTGGTGTATCCCCTAAAATCCTGCAGGGGCAGACAGATAGCTATTGCATTAGGCTCAGCGGTGCAGAACATCTTACTACACTGGAGCTCCACCACACTTCCCTCTATCACGGGCTGGCTTCACAGACTGTGGCATGTGTTAGGAATGGAGAAACTATCGCTCCCAGTGGTGGGGGACATAGAACAATTTGATGACCTTTGGCAGCCATTCCGGTCTCTGCTACTCACCGAATTCAGGGTAATCACCTTCCCAAGATACCTACGCCTCTTAAATCTTACGACGCCCGAAGAGTCAACCTCTTGAATGACCACTGAGCTAGCCTCTTCCATTTAAGGGAGATCAGGGTAGAGGGCAAGGGACAGGCCTGCGCACTGGACGAAGGGAGGGGTAGGGGTGAGGGGGATTAGGGAGGCGGGGTTCTGGGGGGGTGTTTGGGGAGAGGGACAGTTATTTTATTACAACACTGCCTATCTTTAAGAGTTGCTGTTGGGGGGGTCTGCAACTGAGATGCTCTTTAGGAAAATTACCGCCAAGTATGCGATCCTAGCCGCAGTGACCTGATATCATATACGCTATGTAGGTCTTGTCTATTTGTGTTGTTCCAATAAAAATACTTTAAACATAAAATACTGGGGAGGGTCTAAAGCCCCCACTCCTGGGAGTAAGCTGAAAGCAGGTAATTCGGAGTTCCCCTATTAAGTGTCCCTATGCCTGCATGTGCGACTGTTAGGGTGATTGTATATGGGGAGTCCCTTAACGTTTTGTTTGTCGGGCAGTCTGTCTCTCAGAATGCCCGACAGTGTGACGAGGATGGAGAGGTGAGGAGTTGGGGAGGGCTGTTTCGGCCGGTTTGTAGGCTGAACATCACAAGTTAAGTAAAGAACCACTTCCTGGCTCTTTTGCAGAGCCTGTCTTATATTACTCATAAAAATGGTCTGCATGCTTCACATGCAGTGTTAAACACTACAGACGGCGGCATCGGGCTCACTGCAGGAGGACAAGTCTGTTTTAAACTATTGGCACCACTTCTTCACACTCTGAATGAAGTAAGGAAACACGTTTTTCTCAGAGGACGAAGAGTTCCATGTGGAGCAGACACACACAAGGAACCAAAAATACGCGTACAACTTAGCAGACTTTGACACAAGCAAACATGGCTTGGAATCCAAGGTCTCTGCTTTCCATTGACTATTTTGTGTGCTCTGAGGTAGATCTCTTTTCCTTCTATACCACAGTATCCTTTAATGACAAAATATGAAAATGTGCATAGAAACACCTTAGTTTTCATTATTCGTAAAGCCCTAAAAATATGGTGTGCAAGAGTTAGCCACAACTGAGGTTGCTTGCCAGTCTGGGTCTGGTTGGTACTAAAACCTTTTTTCTCCTAGAACGGTTTATTTGCACATATAATTTACATATATTGATTTTCCCAGGGTTGTGGAAATGACAGACAATTCCAACGTGGTAAACAACAGTTACTACTAGGCATGGGGTAGCGTCACACCACGCCCCTTAATCCCCCCCCCCCCGACACTGCAGTAATATTTTGGAAATAGTGACTACAGAATAATACTCAGCTGACTGAGGCACACAACTGAAGCCTTATCTAAGTTAGTGCCCTAGAACCCTGGTCTCCGTCAGAGCCATACATACTCCCCCATACCTCTGCCTGGGGAGATGCTGCCTGCACCCTTCTCCTATCTTAGTCAAGACACATTAATTCAGCCGCCACTTCCTGTCTGTCCTGTACCTATTTAAAAGTGTTTCACATTCTTTGACTTCATTTTTAGGTTTGGCTCTTTTGTGAACAAACCCACTCCTGAAACAAGCATTTGCAATGCAATAGGTCTCGCATTAGGAAAGTTTGAGCTATTGGTATTGTAAATGACACATTTATTTTTACGTGTTGGTTTTGAAAATAGCGAAATTAATAGCTTTGTCATTTACAATACCCATAGTTATAACTTTCGCAAATGTGACACCTATAGCATTTGTAATGCAATAGGTGTTGTATTTACGTACCTTAGATGTATAAATATTACAAATAACAATGGCTTTTAATTTTTTTAAATAATTGATACTTAAATCTTATTGTTATTTATAATGGCAATAGCTTAAAAACTTTTGTAAATAACTTGTGAAGAATATGTTCAGTGCAGTAACAATAGCTACATTAGTCCCCGTACATTCCAGGGAAACCGGCGACTTTGGATTCTTATCAATCAGCATGTCTGGTCAATATAATATACTGGCAAGCAAACATACTTTTCCCGAATAATTCCACAGAACTGTATTCCACCATCATTCCCTGCAGGGGACGAAAGTTCTGCATGAGCAGGCTCCCAGCAGCGCTAGTTTCCGAACCGCTCCCGTTTACAACAAAAGCTGAACCGCCCACCTCCCGCTCACCCCATCTGCTACTGCCCTAAAGCTATTTATGTGGCCTATGTGCCACGATCCAAGGTAGCTAGCTGCTCACATCTGATAATCGAGTTGTCCAGGGAGAGCAGATTGTACCCGTCGTGACGTGGCGCTATGGGGTTGCCACCACAGGAATAACAGAATAACAGATTTTCGATCCTAAATTCAGTGGAAAAGATGCTATTTTTAGCATCTACTAAACCAGAGTGCATACACGCCAGGAGACCCGATTTGGGTGGGAGACTCCCGATTTTTAAAGACAAAACGGACTTCATTTTGGCTTTCTTGTGCCTGAAATTGCCTCTTAAAATTAAGTCAATGAAGGGAATATATTATTCCGATTTTTTTTTGTTATCCCCCGCTTTCTTCTTCTTAAACATTAGCTTGTATGAGGGTGAACTATAACAAATAGATGGCTCGATAAATGCAGCTTTGTTCTTCTAATTATGCCACATTAAACAAGTCGGGCAACTGGTGAACGCCTGACATTCGTACAGTGACAACCAGACTTTGTTTTAATCTGGGACCACCCAGATAGATCAGCTCACGCAATATAAACTAACTGCAGCCAACAAGTAACAAGGGTGTCAGCCTTTTATGGGATTGTGGACGGTTCTTGTTTGAAGAAGGGGCGGGCAGGATTGGGGGAGGGGCTCCCGCGAGCAGTGCTGATGTGAAGCGGTTTACGCTTAGGAATGAACCCGTTGCTACCCTTGTGCAATAAGAGGAGGACACTGAACGGTTCGAATGCTCTTTGCAGCCATTAACGCCCAGGCATACACACATACTATTAGTGCATGCTACAAGAGGTAAACATTCACCAGTCCACAGATTGTTCCTTCCTGCCTTAAGCCTTGCTAAATAAAGCTTTGTATCTGGATAACAGGTGCCCAGGGTGGCAGGGACACAGGCTCTTGTCTTACACATTTGCTATTCCCACTAAGAATACTACACCAGTGTTGAAGTCACAGACGTTTTACAACAATCATGCTTATTACCAAGTCTTAACAAGCTGTCGCCCAGCAGCAATGCACGACACGAATTCAAGCATATGAATGGGGTATTTATTTTAAAGAGTCAGATTATGCTTGAAAACAAAACTCGACTGAGAAACAGGCACTCGAGGAACTAACCTCACACAGGATGAGGCATATCACAATCAAAACAAGCTCTTGGCATTGCTGTGGGGGGGGGGGGGGGGGGCGGGAATGCATTGACGGGGTAGCAGCAGCCTTTGATGTGCGAGCGCACGAATGGGAAGAGCGGCCGTGGGAGGTGGAAGGGGAAGTCGGAGAGTGCGAAGTGCATGCGGGGGAGAGGAGCCTTTGAAGTGTGTGAGGCACAGAGACAGATGGTGGTTTGTGACGTAGCTGGTTTGTGAACGAGCACGGAGCACATGCACTGTGGCAAATCCGCCATTGGTTTCAAAGCTTATTTGGCCATCAATACTCTCATCCATTTATCACTTAAGTGATAAATAGTCGAGACTTAAAACCTACATACGGTGCTGATGTGACTGATAGGCGCACTTCTCAAGTGACAAACTAGTTTCTGCCGCTCATCCAGTGTTTCTAATGGATGCTGTTAAACACCTCCTGTATTTTATGCTGCAGAAAAATTATGCTGTTGAATACTGTGGCAAATTTAAATAAGTGGTTTCTTGATTTTTGTCATGGAACCTCATTTGACATGGTTTGCATACGGAAGGATTATAATCAATATGTTTGGAAAGCATGCTTTATGACTCATTCTTGATCCCTTTTTGGGTTTGATTATTAGGGCAGCTGTTCGCAAAACGATTGATAATTCTTTATGTGTAGTGTGGGCTATTTTCCTCTCACCTCATGCTATTGGTGGTTCGGTTTAGTATTCGACCTTTGATTTAGTGTTAGTCTTGCAATGGAAGAGGGACTATTTCACATTTTAAAGGTACACTGAATCATCAGACATTAAATGATTTAACTCGTACAAGCATTGCAGGCAAAAAGCAAACTTTCAGTAGTGTTTTAGTCAGGCGTGTGTTTTCCCTTTCTTTCCTCCCCATTGTTCTTTGCCTTAGTGTCTTCCTATTAAATTTCCATCTATGTTACTTCTCTAATTTGCAACTGTATGAAACATTCCCATGTTTCCTTCTCCTTTTTTCACACTAAATAGCTTTGTCAAAGCCAATATGTCTTGCTTTAATAATCTCACGGATGCAAATGCAGGCATTCGCTAATACTGTTACATGTGTAGGTACTTTAAAATTGGATCTGTTGGATTTTGTCAGTGCTTGTTTAAAGGGTATTTTTAGGCTGATACATAAGGCTCCTTGTAAGGTCACTCCCACATCTTTTGTTGACCATGGACAAAGTTAGCTTGCTTTCTGACTTGGGAGGATTGCTGTCAGTGCTATCCAGTGAAAGTGCATTACACTACCACCCTACGTGTCACTCAGTCCGTGGATCCTTTGTATTGCAATCAGGTGAGAACAAGAAATTGCCATTGTGGGTCTGTGGTGAAGTGAGTGGTTCTTGTAGGTATCTTGCACTTTCACCAGCAGAATGATTCAGCGAGTTGAGCACATCTATTAACATCCCTTCAGAAAGCAAGTTCAAAATCTGGTGGGCCATCTCCACCTTTCATCTTTCTCAGGTCCATAAATTGTGTACTGTTTAACAGGGTAATAATCACACTTGTTTTCATATAGGTATTAATCTTCAAGATATATTATGGGTAAGATTATACAAAAGCAATGTTTTTCTTAGTGAAGACCTTACACATTTATTTCTGCAGTTCAGCTTCCTTTCATGGTATTGATGTGAATGGAGCAGCAGGTGCAAAGGCACCAGGCCAAAAAGTTGTCAGAACTCCTCTAAACAACTAATATTGCTATATTTTACTACTAAACGGGCAGTCAATTTGCAGTTACCTTGCAGTTGAAAGAGGCTTTATTTAGATCGTGCAGCAGGTGTAGGGACATGGGGCCCAAAGCTCTAGGAACCCCTCTAACCACCAACTATTGCGGTATTTAAATACTAAACAGGTGGTCACAAGTGCAGTTACCTTACAGGCAACATGGACATTACTTGAATGGTGCAGTAGGTGAAGTAGCACGGAGGCCAAAAGTTATAATAACCTCTCTAAACACCAAATATTGCTATATTTTACTACTAAACAGGCAGTTACAAATGCAGGCACTAGGGCATAATTTCAATGGTGCAGCAGGTGCAGTGGCACCAGGCCCAAAAGTTGTCAGAAATCCTGTAAACACGTAATATTGCTATAATATTAATGAATTCTATTAATTCCCAGTGGCATTGTAAAAGACAATGCCTTTGATTTGTGCGTTTAAAAAAATGCAATAATAAAAGGCATTTTCATTTACAATACCAATAGGTAAAAGTTTCTAAAATGCGAGACGTATTGCATTGCAAATGCTTGTTTTTTGTTAAGAGTATGGCATAGCCTGGAGTCTACCTTGACCACAGACATAAGAGCGCTTCACCACAGACTCCGTTACGTTTTCTTTGTTTAGGTTTCGCCTCGTCGAAAGCTGCGCACCGCGCAGCTTTTCGGCGCAGGAGAAATCTAACGTTTGAACAGTGTGGCCTTCGTTCCGCCTCTCTGTTCCATTGGCTAGCTCCATAAATGGAGGCTAGCCATTGGAAGAGAGAACTGTCCGTCATTTCCCGAGGTGATTGGTGGGCTTTCCGCCCATTCTTTCCCCCTCCGCAACGTCATGAAGACGTGGCCACTGTGGGCGTTTTTTTTTTTACACCGATGTTTGTGTTCATGATTAGTCTTGTCCCTGTCCAGCTGGCTGTTTCCTGACCACCCTCCCGCTGTCCGTGTGCCTGCCCGCCCCCCCTACCGCTGTCGGTGTGCCCGTTAACCCGCCCCCCCTCCAGCTATCCGTGTGCCCGGTCACCCGCCCCCCTCCCGCTGTCCGTGAGCCCGTTACCCCGCCCCCCCTCCCCCTGTCCGTGTGCCCGCCCCCCCTCCCGCTGTCCGTGTGATATTTTAGTAAACAGAGCACAACCAAGTATGCGCCTAAAAGTTAGTGCTTAGACACAGGCATGGTAGCACTAGAATACACCCTTTTAAGCCGTCAAAAGAGGACCTGTGGACCTCCATCAGCCGTGACGAGGCCCGTCCTCCCCGCCAGCGGCCCTCCTGCCTGCAGCTAGTGAGAGCAGCGCACACATGCCACAGTAGCCGTGCTCTCCAGCCCGTGCCAACCGCCCGCCGCCCTTTCCCCATGCTAGAGAAGTTGCGCCCGTCCGGCATGACGAGCTGCCGCGGCAAGACGGCGGCCTGGCTGACGGAGCAGATGTAGCAGGGCAGCGAGCGGCTGCTGCTCATGGACTGCCGGCCGCAGGACCGCGAGCGCTTCGGCCGGCGCTGCAGCACCGACACCGTGCTGCTCTACGACGAGGGCAGCGACTTCAACCAGAATGGCGGCGGCCCCGAAGACAGCGTGCTGGGGCTGCTGATGGAGCGGCTGAAGGATGAAGGCTGCAGGGCCTTCTTCTTGGAGGGTAAGAGCGCGCGCCACTGCCTGGGCCCTCGGGGGAATGTGCATTACTGAGTATCAGGGGAGGGACTGGGGAACCCAGGGACACTCATTTATCAACGTTTTGCCTTGGAAAGCATGCATGTGCAGTTGGGATGTGTCCTTGTGTAATGTCACTGGTGCTTATGTAAAGCGCGCCAATACCTTCGGAATGGTTGGCGCTATATTAAAAACTGCATTTAAAAATGTGTATGCGGGAGCGTGGCCAAGATGGCGGGCTAGGCAGACGTGGTTGCCCTCGGCTCCCCGGCCCAAGCCTCAAATGGCCCTCAAAAACCAGCGGTTTTCTGCTCCTGAGAGGTGGGCAGGCAGCGGCCAGCAACGAGACCGGCCCCCGGCCCGGACTTGCAGGGGGAGACGAAGCAACCAGCGCTCCAGCCCGGAGCGGGAGACGGCCGCTGCCGAGGTGGGCCCCGGAGGCTGGGCAGATCAGCGGAAACACCGGATCGACCTGCGGGCCACGGTCGGGGCAGTGGTGTCGCAAACCGAGGCGCAGCCACACTCAGCCGATAGCCGGAGCAGCGAAGCTCCCCTGGGGCAGCGAGAAGTGGCGGCTGCCCGGTTCCCGGCCGGCGGGCTGACTCAATCGGCGCTTCGGGCCTGGGCGGCCGCGACAGGGCCTCACGGGCAGGAGCAGTGGAGGGCCTGGCTGGAGACACGGGCACATCTGCAGTGAGCCCCACAGAGCTCGATCGGCCGCGGCGACTCTGGGCCGGTGTGGTGGAGGCCTAAAGAGCACAGCGCCGACCCCAGAAAAGGTTGTGGCTCCCCGCACGAGGCCAGGACTAGGCCGGGTCTGGAGGTGAGCTCGCGCGCCCCTGGGGTCAGCACAGCACCGGTATTCAGGGGCAGGGCAAGCTACAGGAGACCCGGAGGTGAGCAGCTGGGCCCCCGCTGTAGGCTGTGAGACTGTACACTGGAGAGCGGAGGTTCAGGCGGAGCGCTGCGCCATCGCACTCGAAGACCCGGGGTTGGGCCTGGGCAGCTGGACACGAAGTTCCCCGGCCGAGTGGGGCCCCTGCGAGTGCGAATCTGGGCGACAGAGCAGAGGTCCGAACCTGGGGGCTGCAACTAGGAAGACCGGACCTCCGAGGCTGACAGGGAGAGACGGATACCCCCCGGAGCGTAGGGAGCCGGGTCCATCGCCTGCGCGTCCCCAGACGGCCCGGGCGCGACAGTGGGGTGACATTACGCTCCTTTACCATTGAGGGTGTCTCGGGGTACAAGGAGGCCCGAACCGAGGTGAGGACTGGGCCGCATAGCTCGGGGGCAGGGTGATCGGGCCCCCGGCGGGAGGTGTGAGAGGCATTTGTCGGAGCCGGGCCGGGATTGTAGAGGCAGACGGGGCGGGCGAAGACGAGCCCCACAGGAAGGAACCCGAACAAAGGTGACGACGAGGGAGGTCTGAAGGCCACAGAGGTAACACCGGTGGGATCGAGCAACCCGCTGGCGGGCGAGAGCGGGCTCCTTCCTGGACCCGAACGAGGCGCGGGCCTGACCCGGGGGACAACATGGCCAACTCAAATCGCAGGACTAACCGCACCATCACAGACATGCTCAACAAACCTACCACCAAGGGAGGGAAGACTCAGACGCCCCCCTCCACCCCGGCGGACACAGGGACGCAGCACCAGGAAGAACATGAAGCTCCCATCACACGCACCTTTTTGGAAGAGCTATTCAATACCCTCAGGGACGACTTCCAGGCTCTCAAACAAGACATCGCTGGGGAACAACGGGAACTCCGTCGAGACCTGGATGGTTTAGGGGAAAGGGTGGCGGCGGTGGAGGAGACCAGTCATACCCGCAGTGAAGAACTAGTGCACCTGCAGCAGGAAGTCCTCATTCTTCAGGAGCAACAGGTGGGCCTTCAGGCATACGCTGAGGACCTAGAGAACCGCTCTCGGAGAAATAATATACAGGTCAGGAATGTGCCACAGGGTGCCGAGGGGAACAGTGTCACTGGATACCTGCAGGATCTCTTCCGGGAGGTGTTGGGGGAAGCAGAGGACTTCCCCATACGCATAGACCGTGCTCATAGGGTGGGACTGCCGCGACGGGCCCCGGCCCCGCCACCAGACATTCTGGCCTTCCTCCCTGACTTCCTGGTGAAGGAACGGATTCTCCAGGAGGCTCGGCGAAAGCAACCTTTGCAATTTCGAGGAGTGGGCGTTGCGTTGTTCCAGGACCTGTCCGCTATCACACTGCAAAAGAGGCACGAATTTAAGGTCGTGACAACCTTCTTACGCGAGAAAGAAATACCATATTCATGGGGCCACCCGTTTCGGATCATTTTCAAATGGCAGGGGAAACTGCACCAACTTCGCTCTCTCAGAGACACCTGCTCCCTTTTGAACATCGACCTGCCAGACCCCTCGGACTCAGAGGACGGATTGCCTCACGGTTCCCAGGACAAACCGGCGCAGCGCAGTCAGGGCGATTGGCAGAGGATTGGACGGCGGCGCAGGCGTGGTGCGCGCCTAAAGCCGGACCCTGAGACAATAGCCCAGGAACAGGCAGTGGCTGTCCAGGAAGTGGTGCGGGATACCACTGTTGCCCCCGTGAGCAGCACGACGGGGGTCACTCACGACACTTTGCTTTAACCAGGGAGGGGCCGGGGGAAGCCACCATTGTCACGTTTCCCACAGAGACCCTTCTACGGACCTGTGTTGCCCACCAGGACCGGGACTATGGTTTGTTCTTTGGGGTTCCAAGTTGGGGTTCTGTTGGGGGGAGGAGATGGGGAGGGAGGTTGGGTACGGGCGGGGTGGGATTTGTGGCACTCACTAGTTGGGGTTAGGGTGAGACAGTCTTTTGGAAGGGGGGGGGGGGGGGAGGTGGGATGGGGGGGGAACCTTCTTGTCCGCAGACGCTGAGAGGTATCATTGACCTTTTATCCTTTAGGCCACCAGCCCACACTGAACATGAGCTTGCCCCCAATTCGTGCCTGGAATGATGCATCCACTGACTATTCTTTCCTTAAATGTCAGGGGGCTTAACAGCCCCAACAAACGCAGGGCGATCCTCTCCTACCTAGAGCGCTCATAGGCTGACATCTGCCTCCTGCAGGAGACGCATCTGCTATCCAAGGACCATCACAGGCTTCGGTCCCACGCCTTCCCTGAGCAGCTTTTCTCGTCCGCGTCCAAGAAGGTAGCTGGGGTGGCCATACTGGTGGCAAGGTCTTTTAAGGGTCGGGTGTTGCAGAAGGAGGCGGAAGTGAAGGGCAGGCTGCTAATCCACCGCTCCCTTGTGGCAGGGCAGACACTACTAATAGGCTCCATGTACGCACCCAATGAAGGACAAGAAAGGTACTTGCACTTCGCGCTTGAGGCGGCCACAGCCAACACGCACCAACACCTACTACTAGGGGGGGGCGACTTAAACCTGGTGTTCCACAACATTGCCGATCGCTCCAACCAGAGGGTGGGTCAGGTGGGGGCACTGTCAAAGGGTCGGGTGTTGCAGAAGGAGGCGGAAGTGAAGGGCAGGCTGCTAATCCACCGCTCCCTTGTGGCAGGGCAGACACTACTAATAGGCTCCATGTACGCACCCAATGAAGGACAAGAAAGGTACTTGCACTTCGCGCTTGAGGCGGCCACAGCCAACACGCACCAACACCTACTACTAGGGGGGGGGGGCGACTTAAACCTGGTGTTCCACAACATTGCCGATCGCTCCAACCAGAGGGTGGGTCAGGTGGGGGCACTGTCAATTGAGGGCCACGCACATCTTGCAGACCTGGGACTGATCGATTTGTGGAGACACTTTCATCCTCACGACACAGCCTACACCCACTATTCAGCAGCCCATAAGTCTTATGCGCGACTAGACTACCTGCTCTGCTCCGCCCAGCTTGCGACGCGCGGAGGTTGAGATCCACCCGGCCTCGCTCTCTGATAACTCCCCGATTTCGGAATCCTTTCTGGTAGCCCACAACTTCACTGGCGCTTGCGCAAGGGCTTGCTGCAGAACCCCTCCTCAGTGGAGAAGATCAAGGCAGCCATCAGCCAATTTCTTACACACAATGCTAACGGGGACACTTCCAAGGCTACCCAATGGGCAACGCTAAAAGCTGTCCTCCGAGGCGAGTTTATTTCACTGGCGGCGGCCAACAAAAGGGAGCGCGCGCAGAAAAGGGCCGACCTCACACAGCTCGTAAAGGAGTTGGAACAGCTGCATCAACGCACCGGGGCGGCCAGGGCGTGGCGTCAGCTCTGCACGGAGCGGGAGATGCTAGCCGCGCTGGATCAGGATGTCGCGGAATTTGCCGCGATACGCCTGAAACATGCCTACTACACAGGTGGGGACCGCTGCGGGAGGCTGTTGGCATGCAAGCTGCGGGAACAACGGCAGCAACGGCGCATCGACGCCATCCGACCCGCTCGAGGGGGTATACTCACGGAGGACGCTGCCATAGCGGCTGCATTCGGGACCTTTTATGCCGACCTGTACGAGGCGGACAGGCTGGACGTGCGATGCCGCAGCGACTACCTTGATGGGGCAACCCTCCCATCACTGACCGAAGCGCAGTCTCAGCTACTCGACAGACCCATAGGTCTGGAAGAGGTCATTTCCGCGATCTCCCACCTCAAGCTGGGGAAATCTCCGGGCCCGGACGGCTACTCTGCGGCTTTTTATAAGAAGTTCTGCCAGCAAGTGGCCCCCTTGCTGCGGGATCTCTTCAACACCTTCGATCAGGCCGGGACTATCCCCCCGGAACTGCTGGAGGCGGCGATATCGGTGATACCCAAAGCCGGCAGGGACCCCACCCGGTGCAGCTCCTATAGGCCAATATCGCTATTGAACGTAGACCTTAAGCTGTACACGGGTATCCTCGTGAGCCGGTTGGCACCGTACATGCAGCAACTGATCGAGCCCGATCAAGCCGGCTTCATCCCCCAGCGGCAAACGAGCGACAACACCAGGCGCGTCCTCCACCTGATTGAGGCGGGTTCGCGCACGAGGCCGGGGTGTATGCTTCTTGAACAGACGTTCCAGAGATTCGGCCTCGGGGAGACTACCCGAAATCGGATATTTAATTGCTATAGACAGCCCACCGCGACGGTACGGGTTAATGGCCCGTACCGTACCGTACTGTTTCCCGATAGGCAGGGGGACCAGGCAGGGTTGGCCGCTCTCCCCACTCCTGTTTGTGCTCTACATGGGGCCATTGGTGCAAAGGGTCAGGCAGCACCACCGCATCAGGGGCATCCCCTTTGGGCGAGACACGCACAAGATCAGCCTGTATGCGGACGACATCCTGCTTTCCTTAATGGACCCTATGCAATCCCTGCGGGCACTTCTGGTCGAACTGCACTCCTTTGCGCAGGCCTCAGGTTTTAAAATTAGCATGGAAAAATCTGTGGCTCTGAATGTGTCCCTGCCCCCCGACGTGTTAGCAGATGCCAACGCAGAGTTTGACCTGCAGTGGTCTAGTTCCACGGTCCCATATCTGGGGGTCCTACTGGCGCGGACTGTGCGGGGCACGGCAGAAGCCAACTACGCCAAACTGAGCACGCAAATTAGTGAGACACTGCGGAAATGGAACCGCCTCACACTTTCCTGGCTCGGACGCGTGGCGGCGGTCAAGATGACCCTCTTACTGCAGGTTCTGTACATCTTTCAGACCCTTCCTCTACGCCCACCGACGGGATGGCTCCAGAAGACGCAGGCGGACTTAGCGCGCTATGTCTGGAACGGGCGCCGTCCCCGCTTTAAGCAGCGAATCGCGCCTCTCCCCCCAGCCCATGGAGGCGTGGGTCTGCCGGACCTCACCCTGTACTTTCAGGCGGCACAGCTGCGTACACTAGTGGAATGGTACCAACTTGAGTCCAGAAAACATTGGCTCTTTCAGGACCAAGCTGTAGCTGGTCGACCCCTCCAAGGTGTGCCCTTTTTACCGCGGCGTCATAGACCCCCTAACCTCTATGCATCATACATCACGAGCACGGTGATGAAAGTCTGGGATCAAGTAGCTGTCCGGAGAGAGCTCACCTCGTTTCCCTCCCCATTGACGGCCATATTCGGGAATCCCGACTTTACTCCGGGCTTGGACCCGCAGCTTTTTAAAACCTGGAGGACTACTCCCTGTAGGGATGTAGGGCACATGTTCAATCTGGAGGGTATCCTTTCCTTTCAGAAAGTGAAAGAGGAATATGGGATACAGGAGGCAGACCGACTCCCATACTTACAGGTCAGGCATTGGGTCTTACACCCCTCCATTCAGCCGGGAGTGCAGCGTTTCCTCACGCCGTATGAGAAATGGCTCCTCACGCGCAAGTATGAGAAGAAGCTACTCTCAGATCTATACTAACACTTGCTCCTCACTCACATATACACCTACCACCCGGGGAAAGCTAGATGGGAGGAAGATCTGGGAGGCAACTCACGCGGAAGGAGTGGGAGGGGATTTATCATAGGGCCAGACACTCGGCCTACCATACCGGCCTCACAGAGACCCTGACTAAAGTAGCCATGTATTGGTACCACACCCCAGCGCGCATCCATCGTTGGGATCCCAAGGCAAGCGATCGCTGTTGGAGGGGATGTCGGGAATGGGGTACACTCGAACACCTGCTATGGAGCTGTGAGAGGCTGCGACACTACTGGTCCACCATCCTAGATCTTGTGGACGCGCACTTAGACACCCAGCTTCCCTGCCTATGTAATTCTTGGCTTGCCAAATACGCTGATGTATCCCCTGAAATCCATGAGAGGGAGGTTGATTGCCATAGCATTGGGAGCCGCGGTGCAGAACATTGTGGCACGCTGGAGAGACCCACAGCCTCCCATACACCTCGGCTGGCTACATAGACTCTGGACAGTTTTGGGGATGGAGAAACTGTCCCTGACAGCGGCAGGGCGGGGCAAGGAGTTTGCAGACATCTGGCGGCCATTTTTGAATTCCCCCCCCTGGGAATTTCGGGAGCTGAGCTGCCCCCGATACCTACGATTGCTGCATCTCGCAGACACCCCCCTCCCTGAACCTAAGGCCAAGACCCGCAGGCATAAAGTTCAGTGTGAAATAGTTCAGGACCGGCCCTGTAGGGCTGCTGGGCTAGGTGGGGTTTGGCCTGGATTACTTAGCGGACAAGAAGGGGGGTGGGGGTCGTTGGGGGTTGTTTGGGGTTTGGTTTTGTTGCACAGATTATTTCAGCATCCGACACGCTCCATTGCCTTTTGACGCGGCCGGCCCAACTGGGTTGTAGGCGGCTTGCTGTGTTTAATGCGTCCTGATTGACACCTATGCCCGCTTTGATCTTACTTAAGCATTGTAATTGTGTGGCCGGTGCCTTCACAAGCATGGGTCGGTATTTTTTGTTCTGAATAAACAGATTTAATACTAAAAATGTGTATGCGTCTCAGGTGAATAACTGATGACGATAACTCGTTCAAGAAAGGGTCTTAACTGATCTCGCAAGCCGTGTTTAGGTCAGTGGTTTGAGTCGCCCATTGTCATCTATGCATTAACTATAGATTAGACAACCCCTGAACAAGACACGTTAACCTTTTAAGGACCCTTCCCATTCCTAATTTCTTTCCGGGTGGGTGGAGATGTGTGGCCAAAATCTACTTAAGAGAATACATCGTCATAGCGGGTTTTATTTTCGTGCACAAAATGGCGTTTGATATTATTGGGCCATCTGTACATCTTCCACCATTTAAAACACAGGTTTAAAACACCCGAACTTCCGCCCACACATTCCCCTCTGGTGTGTTTCTAAGTGTTTAGGTTGGTCTCAAAATAGTTGCGTTCGGCGCAGGCGAAATCTAATGTTAGAACAGTGTGGCCTTTGTTCCGCCTCTCTCTTCCATTGGCTAGCTCCATAAATGGAGGCTAGCCATTGGAAGAGAGAACTGTCCGTCATTTCCCGAGGCGATTGGTGGGCGTTCCGCCGATTCTTTACCTCTCCGCAACGTCATGAAGACGTGGCCACTGTGCGCGTGTACTTTTTATTTTTTTACACCGACGTTTGTGTTCATTGTTCGTCTTGTCCCTGTCCCGCTGGCTGTTTCTTGACCACCCTCCCGCTGTCCGTGTGCCTGCCCGCCCCCCCTTCCGCTGTCCGTGTGCCCGTTAACCCGCCCCCCCTCCCACTGTCCGTGAGCCCGTTCACCCGCCCCCCTCCCGCTGTCCGTGAGCCCGTTACCCCTTCCCCCTCCCGCTGTCCGTGTGATATTTTAGTAAACGGTTTCTAGGAGACGATATTCATGTCAGTTGATATTCTGACAATGTATTCTGGTGCTACCATGCCTGTGTGTCTAAGCACTAACTTTTAGTCGCATGCTTGGTTGTGCTATGTTTATGCCGGAATCTTGCTCCCGCGCTCCGTCTGCCTGCCCCCCCTCCCTCTGTCTGTGTGCCCGCCCCCCCCCCCCGCTGTCTGTGTGCCCGTTAACCCGCCCCCCTCCCGCTGTCCGTGTGGGCCTTTCTGTGCAACGTCGCGTTAATGTGCAATAGTTGTCCCCACCTTTAACTTTAGGATGTTCTGAAAGTGGCGAGTGTGGGAGATGCGAGTTTCTAGAAACACACAATAGCCATCCTTGAGGACCATGTGGGATCTGTTGGCATATGTTAAGGGTTCGGTCTAATGAATTCCCTTGTTTGTTTATGTGTGGTGATGGAGAACGCTATTGTCAGCGCAGTGGTAACTATTGGAACATCTGTGCTTTGTTGAGAGCGCACAAAGTACTGTCTCAGTTGCATTGTTGGAAGTTAAAAGAACAGCGAGAAAGATCCCTTGCCTGTTTTTTAGGCAACGGATATAACGGAACTCCACCATTCATTGAGTGCAAGGGCTTAATGTACAGCTTACTCTTTTTGCTATCAGCCTTATCAGTTGATTTTTTTTTTTTGATTTTTTTTTTACTGTGGTCCAAGACTTCAGCCTCATTGGATTTCATCCAATAAAATCTTGCAGAAGTTCGGAAGAGAAGCCCATGCATGCAGTTTCTCCTTAAAAAGAAGCAGCTTTTAGCACAAGCTCGGAACAGCCGCAGCATCCCTCCCCCACTGAGTTGAAAATACAACTGGAGCCAGCCCATAGAACAAGTTGAGCATGGCAGTCCTTTGTGGTACAGGCGTTTGCTCACCGCCCGACTGCATCAGACAGCGGGCCTAGACTAAGCTTTCTCGGGAACACTCACCACAAGAATTGCATCTTGCTTCACATAGCCCGCATTCCTAATCACGATAATCATTATACACAAATTAATTTTCTTTGAAATGGAGTGCAGGCTTTTGAGCAGGGAAACTGCACGTGAAGTGTCCCAATCACTGCATCAAACCACTGTTCGGTTGCACTAATTGATTACAGCGCTACCAAAAAAAAAAAAACTTAAAAACACAAAACAACAGCAACATTTTCAACATAAGATGACAAGATGGCTGCCTTGCTGCCATCAAAGTTCCAGGTGTCCTCCGTGCATTCCTTTAAGTGCGTTGAATGAAGCACACGACTCCCACTGTAGTGACGCGCTATGACAGTGTGCACAAACCGCCACAGACAGGGCGCCCTCTCAGAACGCTGAGGCGGCGATTATTCACGCACGGGCCCTGCGCTTAATGTCTGTCATCATTTTCCTACTGCCACTGCTCCTGCTCCCTTTGCCGTCACTCCCAGAGCAAGGCGAGACTTTTCATTAAAAATTGGTCAAAAGGCCGGGGGGATCTCTGAAAGATGCCTACAATATAGCACTGCAGTAGTCTAACCTTAAAATAAACGTGCACAACTGAATTCCATGTAGTGAATTTATGTATCTCATGCAGTGTAGCAAGTTCTCAGTGCTAAGCGTTTCAGCTGTCAATGTCTGAAATGTCATTATTTATAGCTTCCTGTAATTTTGCCATTTAATATGAGGTTACAGGAGGAGGGCGCGCGACGCGGCAAACAAGATGGCCGCTCCCCCTTGAGCTCCGCGATTTCGGCGGCGCTTTTCACACGAAGGGACCGCTTCTGGGCTGCATTTCTTGCCGAAAACGGCTGATTTGTGCGTCGGAACTGCCCCCCACAACTGGGTATGTTTCTGTACGGCGCCTTCGTTTTTTTGAGGCTATAATTTGCACAAATGTTTTTTCCTCGGAAACAGCCGCCATTTTGTTTTTTTTTCATCATCGTTTTTTGGTGAAAATTTTTATTTTATTTTTTTTCTCTCCAATGATTCTATTTTTCTACCTGCTGATGCTTCTGGTCTCCTGGCTGTGCTCCTTCAATTTTGCAGTGCTTCCACGATTATTTGACATTTAATATGTCGTTCTGAATCCTTTTTACTTCTCCTCAGCTTGCTGGACCTCTGCTGCAGTTTTTTCTTTCCTCAACTTTTGACTTGTCTGTGCACAGTTGCTTTTCTGCTTCCTCGGCACTCATAATTTCTTCATTTTTGCGCTCTGTTGATATCCAGTTTGACTCTCCTTGACGGTGGTCTCCATTTTTCACAGTTTCTGTGTTTTTCTTCAGAGGATTTTGCAGCCTTTCACCAGATTCCGTCGCTCCTTCTTTACCTCAAGCTGTTCCTCTCTCAGGCTTTTACATCATGGAGCACGGATACGCCTCTAAGACCTCTAATGTGGCTACCGCTACACGCAAACACGTTGTTCCTGCGGGCAAACGCCTCAAGAAGGACCCACCATCTCCCTCCAAATCTCCTCTTCCCGTTACCCTTGAGGATTTAATGGAGGAACTCAAATTAATCCGCCCTTTTATAGCGGACACCACTGCTACATTGCAAAGGCTGGACGATAAGTGGTCCAACCTTGACAAACGTGTCACCGAAGTTGAACAGAAAATCAGTGACGTACAAGATGTTGTTGCCAAGGTGGATACCCTCACCAAAGAGATTCAAGTCCTCAAGAAGACGTCTGAGGATTTGGAAAATCGAAATAGACGCAACAACCTTCGTATTTATGGTGTTCCGGAAAATTCTGAAGGGTCGGACATCATTCTATTCCTGAAGACGCAAGTTTTACCGATTCTTGGCCTGCCGAAACATGTGGATGCCAATATTCAACGAGCGCACCGTCTGGGTCCCAAAACATCTTCCACTTCATCGAAACCTCGTGGTATCATCGCCTATTTTCTCCTCTACTCTGACCTTATGACTATCCTTCACTCAGCTAAACAACATAAGCAACTGATATGGTCCGGCCATAAACATTTTTTCTCTCAGGATGTCTCCAAACAGACAGCGGCGCGTCGTAAGGAATTCCTGGATCTGCGGCCTCCACTTCGAACCATGAACGCCAGATACGGCTTGATTCATCCCTGTTTTTTCAAGGTTACATACAAGGAACGGTCCTACAGTTTCGAAGACCCGGCTGACCTCCGCAGATTCATCCACTCCCACAGAGAGGACTCCATGGAACAAAGCAGCGCCTAACTTTTTTTTTTTCTCTTTTATGGTTTCCTTTCTGTGTTTCTTTTATTGTCTGTTATGGCTTGTTGTTTCTCCTCACATCACCTCACCTTTTTTTTTTATTTCTTAGGTGCGTTTCCTGATGTTTCGAAAGTCCTCCTCTGAATTGTTTTGTTTTATCGTACGTCTCCGTCATCCCAGTATGCTGTTTTTTCCTGAATATCTGTTTGGTAAGTCTCCTTCACTTGTTCTTATGTCATACTCAGTCCCAGGTTCTCCGTGCGTTTTTTCCTCTCTCCTTCGGTTCTTTCTCTTTCGTTCCCTGGACTGTGTTTTCGACTTATTCCCTTCTTTTTGGCCGTCTTTTCTTGCTGCTCCCGCTCTCACATTGTTTTTCTCTGTTACATGTTCTGTATGGCTAGAACCACCTTGGTTCTTTTTGCCGTCCTTTTTGCTGTCTTCTTTTGGGTTGCTTTTGGCTCTCTCTTTCCTCCTTCTGCTTCACTTTCTTCTCCTTCCCTTTCCTTTTTTACCCTATTCGGCTTTTTCGACTTTATTCACCCTACTTTGCTCCTCTCATCCTTTCTTTTGGCCCTGTGATGTTAGTCATTCCTTCCCTTTCTCCTCCATTGTTATCTCTTCTCTTCTTCTCATCTCACCTTCCTATGATGGCCTTGCTCCTTTTTCCTTTTATTCTCTCTACTTGGGCTCCTATTACTTCCTTCGTTCTTCTTTTTACTTCATCTAGCTAGTTTCCATCTCTCCTTGACATTTTCTCCATATATTCTCTCGTTTTACCTGTATTACTCTCTTTTTACTTTCCTTTAATCTCCTCTTATGAAAAGTTTCCGACTCATTTCCTGGAATGTTAAGGGTCTTCGTAACCCTATCAAAAAACAACGCGTTTTATCTCTCTTGCTCGTTTAAAACGTCAAATTGCCTTTTTACAAGAAACACATCTTTCTACTCAAGAGTTATCGATGTTACGTAGACAATGGGTTGGGGATGTTTTTTGCTCTCCTGCTATTAATCGCAAAAATGGTGTTGTTATTTTATTTCATAAAGCGTTGTCTGTTCAAATTCTAAATGAAACTGTTGACACTAATGGCAGGTGGCTGCTCCTTGATTGCATTGTTAATGATGTTCATCTCTCTCTCTGTAATGTCTATGGTCCGAATGGCATTGATTCTTCCTTTTGTAATGATTTCTCCTCCCTTCTCTCTTCTAATGCTAATGAAGATTTGATTGTTGGGGGAGATTGTAATCAATTGATGGACCTTTTTTTGGACCGCAAATCACAAGCTCGCTACATTCCCAACAAAATGCAAAAGTCCTTCCACAAAGCCATCTCCTCCAGAGGCCTTATAGATTCATGGAGGTTGTCCCACCCTGACTCTCTGGGCTTTTCCTTTTTTTCTCCTGTGCATAATTCCCTCTCCCGTATTGATTATGTTTTTCTCTCCCACCATGCTTTCCAATTTATGACCAACTCAGAAATAGGCTCTATCCTCATCTCAGATCATGCCCCAGTTATTTTAGATATGGATTACCCCTCTCCCACGCCTCAGGCCCGCAGATGGCGCTTTAACAACTTCCTTTTACTTGATCCCACTTTCATTGAACACTTCACTCATTTCATGGATGACTTTTTCACTACCAACTTACACTCCACCTCTGACTCACTTTCTTTGGGATGCTTTCAAGGCCACTGCTCGGGGTTGTATTATTGACTTTGTCTCACGTAAAAAAAAAAGAAAGCACTATCCCAGGCTTCCTCCTATCTAAAACGCATTAAAGAACTAGAGCATCTTTATTACACTTCTAACTCTGATTCTCTGTCCCCTCTCATTTCCGCTAAACTGCAATTTAATAAACATTCATGGGAATCGGCCTCCAATCAGCTTCTTCAATTTAATGCGAAGATTTATGGTGGTCGCAATAAAGCTGGTAGGGCTCTGGCAAATTATCTCAAAATTAAAAAACAGAAATCGAAAATAGTCTCGATTAAAGATCCACAAGGCTCGCTCCAGTCTTCTGATGCCAAATTTTTGATTGCTTTGTTCAATTTTATTCTTCTCTTTATACTTCTGAGTCTTCCCCCTCTGCAGAGCAATTAGACTCTTTCTTTAACTCTGTCCCTAAATCTTCCAATCCTTCGTTGGATTTCTCTTCTCTTGATGCCCCGTTTTCAGAAAAGGAAATTCTTGCTGCTCTCTCTCTTCTCCCCAAAGATAAGACACCTGGCCCTGATGGCTTTACTGTTCGTTTCTTTCTCCAATTTAAATCTATCTTGATTCCTCATTTTCTTCAGTTAATTAACCATTTTCTCTCCTCTGGTGAATCTATAGGTTCTTTTTCGCAGGCTATGCTTGTTCTTCTCCCCAAGAAAGATAAGGACCCTTCCCTATGTAAATATTACCGACCCATCTCCCTCATTAATACTGATTGTAAATTGTATGCGAAAATTCTGGCTTTACGGATTAATTCCATTGTCCCTGATTTGGTCAACATTCATCAATCCAGCTTTGTTAAGGGAAGATCCATTACAGACAATTCTAGAACCCTTCTTAATATCATTCATCTTTCTGCTAAAATGGACAGTCCCTTGGCTGCCATTACTCTACATGCCGAGAAGGCATTTGACCGTGTCAACTGGGATTTTATGTTTGGCGCCCTTCGCTGGCACGGTTTCAGTCCCACTTTTCTTAAATTTGTTCGGTTGCTTTATTCTGCTCCTTCCACTTCTATATGGATTAATGGTATGCAATCTGATTATTTTCCCCTTCATAGAGGAACCAGACAAGGCTGTCCACTTTCCCCCCTTCTCTTTATTCTGGCACTCGAACCCTTCCTTGAGAAAATTCGACAATCCCCTTCCTATTCTGGCTTTCTTTATAAAGATGTTGAGATTAAGTTTACTGCTTATGCAGACGATATTTTGCTTTACATTTCTAACCCTGTTGTTGCCCTTCCCGCTTTCTTTTCTTTATTACATGATTACTCCTCTGTTTCTGGATATAAATTAAATATTGATAAAACTGAAGTCCTTCCCCTCAATAAATTCTGTCTTCCTCACATGTTTCAGGGTTCTGGTTTCCAATGGAACTCTGGCTCTATCAAATGTCTTGGCGTTTTATATGCTAACACTATTAGAGAAACTATCAAAATTAATCACTCCGATATCCTTAAAAAGCTCTCTTCTCTAATAGAACGTTGGTCCCCTCTTTTTCTTTCCTGGTGGGGTCGTCTCTCCACTATTAAAATGATGCTCCTTCCTATTGTGAACTTCTGTCTCTCCATGCTTCCTATCTCTCTCCCCCATTTCTTTTTTAAGTCTATCAATAGTCTTTTTTCCAAATTCCTGTGGAATAAGCGTAAGGCTAGAGTCTCTCTCCTCCGTCTTCAACAACCTAAACATCTTGGTGGTGTCAACTTCCCCAATATCTCACGCTTTCATTCTGCTTTTACTCTCAAGCAAATTTGGCCTTTTCTTGATACCTCGTCTCCTCCTACTACGGCTTGGAGCTCTCTGGAATTGGCTCAACTTCACCCCTTCACCTTCCTTATTGCCTCCAATCTCACTCAACCACCTCCTAAACTACTTTCTCCTATTTTCAAACACTCCAAAGCTTTAACACTCGCCCTTTTTCGTTCATTCTCTGTACCATCTACTCTTCATATGAATACCCCACTTTGGTATAATAAATCTCTTAAATTACGCAATCGTGCGCTCTTTTGGAAGGAATGGATTGACAAAGGAATTCTCACTTACCGCCATCTTATTTCTGACAATTCCTTATTAACCTTTCCAGCACTTCGTGACTCCTTCGGTATCTCTAACAAATACTGCATACACTTTCATGAACTTCTGCCCAAACTATCCACTGTTATCCTACACAACACTCCTTCATCCTCTTCACCTCACCTCCTTGCCTCTCCACCTAACTTTCAGGTTCCCCTTAAGGCCTCTGCTATTTATAAATTACTTTCTCCCTCACTTATTGACAGGCCTAAAACTAATCTTGAACTTATCTGGGAATCGGACCTTAATCAAACTTTCCCCTCACTTACCTGGGACTCTATTTGGTCCAAACTTCATTCCACCTCTCGTTCCGCTAGTACCACACAAACCCTTTATTTTTTTTTATAATAGATTATTTTATACTCCCTGTGACTTGTTTAAATTTAAATTGTTAGACACTAAGAAGTGTTGGTCCTGTTCATGCACTCCTGGTGACTTTGTTCACATGTTCTTTCTTTGTCCTAAGGTCCAACTTATGTGGTCCCACATTTGGTCTACACTTAATAAGATTTTATCTACTAATGTTCCCTTTGTTATTTCTTCTGTATTCCTGGGTGGTTTGGCCCCAGTTTGGGATGTCCCACTCCATACTCGTAAATTTATTGATCTTTGCATAGCTATCGCTTTTCAAATTATAACAACTAATTGGAAAGACACTACAAATGTGGTTTATAATGCTTGGTGGAATTTGCTCTGCCATCATCATAGACTAGATCGTGCATGTGCTTCTTCTATTCCATTGTTGATAAAACGGGATTTACTTTGGTCCCCTTTAACAGACTTTTTATCTAAAAGTGCCTCTTGATCTCATGTTATTGTTATATTTAGTATTACTATAATTATTATTACTGTGAACTTCTCTGTATTTCATACCTCTTTATTTCTCTTACCATATATTTTTCTATTGCGGTTCCCCTTCCATTCCCCCATTTTCCCCTTTCTTCCCTCTTTCTTTCTCTCTTCCTTCCCCACAAAATGAAAAGTTATAAAAGCATTTTTTCTTTGTATAGCGTTTTCCCCTTTTGGGGCCTTTCTTGTTTATTGGCACATTATTCTCCACAATTATTTTAATTCCTATTGCTCTTTATTTGTGCTATTGTACTGATGTTTTACATTGTTTTCTTCAACTCAATAAAGCTTTTCAAACTTAAAAAAATATGAGGTTACAGGAGGGAGCACTAGCTTCTTGGAGTTTCTTGTTGCTCAAATGGCTGTAATTTCTGATATTTTGAAGTTTCCCTCGTCCTCATTGCATGATTTTTGTTCGTGAGAAAGTGTCACTCATAGTCGCTGAAATGTCACTCATACATTCGCTGAAATTATGAAAATGTCACACATGGCAATATGAAACCTTGGCAGCTATGCGCTCCCCCCCCCCTCCCGCTGTCAGTGTCATTATTTTTATCTTCCTCTAATTTTGCCATTTAATATGAGGTTACAGGAGGGAGCACTAGCTTCTTGGAGTTTCTTGTTGCTCAAATGGCTGTAATTTCTGATATTTTGAAGTTTCCCTCGTCTTCATTGCATGATTTTTGTTCGTGAGTAATTGCTGTCTGCTGAGCTCGTCCGTAGGGTACAATAGGTCTCACATTTGCGAGAGATTGAGCTAATGGCAATGTAAATGACAATGCCATTTATTTATCTGTTTTCAAAACCAACACATAAATACAAATTTTGTCATTTAAAATGCCAATAGCTCTAACTTTTCCTAAGGCGAAACCATTGCATTGTAAATGCTTTTTTTTTTGTTCTTAGCTTTTTTTCAGCACAGAGAGATTGCCCTGCAAGTTCCCCGTTTGGAATTGTTTCTCGTTTCTTGATTATGGAATACATATTTATAACTTTAATGCAGTTTCAATTCATCTTACTGGGTACTGAAAGAGACCAGAGTTGATTTTACATATTTAGGCAATTACCGTGCTGCACACAGGTGGATGCGGCTGAGACATGTTTGCTGAAATGTGCTTGCCGGCTTTCGTTATTAATTATTCCGCTCTGCGCGCCCTCAGCTGGGATATCTAGCACATAAGCGTGTGAAAGTGCTATGTAAACAACTTCAAGACATACTAGACGTGTTTACTTGGCCCCGGGGTCTGGGTTTGTAACTTACCCATGTGATGAGGGGCAGTCAAATAAATGGTCGTCGCTGAACAGGATGTTAAATAGCGCCTTCATTAAAATGGCTGCTGGTTGGTGGATTCAAACTATAAAGATTATTTTCTTGGAGTTTGTACGCCATCTCAATTTTGTTAAAGGCAAAGGTGAAGTACTGGTATTAGTTACAGATAGCAAAGTATGTAGACGTTTTATTTGCACTTCTTCCTTAGTACAGGGCCTGTGCATCCTTAGTAAAAAGGGTGTATAAATAATTCAGAGGGTGCTGCACACTGCCACTATTCTACAGGAGTCCTACTGACACAAGGAGTGTTGTGGCGCTTTTGAGAATATGGAGAGAAAGATAAATTACGGAGGCAGCCCAAACCACGGGCGGACGACATGGAGGGACCGCTGCGCCCTCCCCTGCTCTTCCCCTCCGCCCCAGTGAATGATTTGGTGGCAGCAGCGGGAAGCTAATGGGAGACAAAGACGACCAGTCTAGGCCAGGACCCCTGCCTGAGGTAGCAGTGGTAAATGTAAAAGGTGTCACAGCGCTATGTGCTATGCCTTACCGAGACACCTTGTAATACGAATCTAATTAGGTTACCGTTACACTATTAGTAGGGTGATCAGACGTCCGGAGTTGCCAGGACAGTCCTGGTTTTTCACCAGCTACCCGGCAGATTTCGGCAATTTTGGTTCATGTCCCCGTTTTTGGAGGGGGATCGACTGAACAGTGGGAGGCATTTTTGGGATGCTCTAAAGCTCTGCTAGTTAGCAGCTGTTATAAGTAAGCAATCTAATTAATAGGTATGATGTTGGTTGTAGAAATTAAATTTTATTTATTTTCCCAATTCATCTTCGGTGATCCAATGTTGATGAGAGCTAGCATTCTATGTCATTCCATAGATGAAAATTGTAGTCCTATTTTTCCAAAATGTCCAGGTTTTTGATTCACAAGATCTAGTCACCCTATTAGGCTCAACCTCCGTGAAAAACAAGCATAACATGACTTTGCTACTGCTTGCTGGCTGATCCCCAAATACAACTTTTGTGCCGCATTCCGGAACCGAGAGAGAATTCCGGAGTGTTTGGGGTGTGCATTCACTGAACTCCTCCCTGCCTGCCTGGAGATGTGGGTAGACCCCCTATCTGACCTGGGCAGATGGCTAAACCTCCGACTGCCTGAGCATGGATTTTGTGTGGAAAAGATGGGTACTACCCACTGTGGCACACCGACTGCATTACGCTTCTTCTGATGAAGCACGGACGGGGCACAAATCGGGGGTACACGGCGTCCATTCATTTGTTTTACCGTCCAGCCTGCGAAGTTGGGCCCACAGAAACAAGCAGAACTTTTCCCTGTGTGATTTTCAGACACTGGGACACAATCAGCAGAGCCTGCACGTTGTCTATTTTCCATTCCAAAGAGCAATGTATAGTAGCCTGACTGAAGGAGACCAGGAACATAAGACTTAAATGCAAGGAAGGGGAAAGAAAGGCTCAGAGCTTGTTATATCTTCACAAGTAATTAAGAGGCATGCTTTTGACTTTGTTCAGTCTATGTATGTATATAAGTGCATGCCAGATGTTTTGGTCTGTCACAGTATTTACACAAATAACAATTTAAATAGGACTGTTTTACTTTCTTTTATAGCACCATTCATCCCAATGCGGGTGTCAGAGCGCTTTTTGTAACACATTATACATTGATAATAAATCATCTAAGAGTGTAAATCAATGTATAAGATGTGGTGCTTGAGAAAGTGGGGGTTACAACACCTAGGAGTCATGTCCTTCATAGCTTACTGTGCTACATTAAAAAGGATTACAATTTATGAACTGCAAGTAACAAAAGAATCTCGGTGTTCAAAGCAGTAATCCACTACCTATCTACATAAAATACAAACCTGTCATCTGCATGTTACATGATGTGCTTTGCAGGAGATACATTAACCACAAATGGCAGATGACCTAATGTGACCTATCCTTAAGAGGTTTGGAGTGGGCACTGGAGGCCGGGTGAGCACTATAAACACCCCTGCCATCTTCACAACATTGTTACGCTAAGCAAGCCCGCGGAGGTACAGACTAATCAAGGGACCTCTTGACAACCCCCGCAAAGCAGGAAATTCTGTACAGAACCTTACTTAATATAGTGTCGTACAATACAGTATAACATGCGTTTAAGTGCAAATGGCAGGGCACCCGTTGACGTCCTGGCTAGGGTATGGTAGTTGGGTCAAGTTATTGATTATTTGTTGCTGTTCATCTGTGAGACGGATATACTCTTCAACCACAAGGTCGTGGATCATGCTCAGGTATGGTTTGATAGAATGCATTGGATTTGTGGGGGGAGGGGGGCCTCTCCAGTTGGAAATGGCAGATGATCCTAGTGTAATACACCCACATTTGTCATACACAACTTCGTTAACATCCAGACTAACCTGGAATGTTCGCAAACTAGCAAGCTATACTAAATGCTACAGAGTCGAACAATGTCGTAGGAGAAGTAAATTATCAACAGCATTGTTACAAGAGACACACCTCACCACACAAACAGAGGCAATACATAAACGTTGGGAGGACCAACTGGTAGGCACCACCTACTCTAGTTATGCTAGGGGGACATTGATCTAGGTGGCACCTAGGACACTGTAGGAGATAAGTCACACCCATGTTGACCCAGAGGGCAGATAAGTTGTTTTTGAGGGGAGACTAGATAGTCAACCAATATCACCGATATCCATCTACCCTCCGAACACCAATCAGGCATCCTTTTTGCAATCCTTATCCCCAGCGTTATTGCAAGATACATTAGCCCCTGCCTTTTGGGGAGAAGAAATTCAATTGCACACCCAACTTAGATATGTATTGCTCGCGCCCACTTATACCTGTGTCACAAGCTACTGCACTAGAACGTAGTGTAAATAATTGGTCTGCAGACTTACACTTCCAAGGCACATAGAGAGACCTATAAATAGAGTGCAGAGAATATTCATTCCACTCTGGGCTTCACAAGCAGAATAATTCGGGTGCTCACTGTCCGACCACAACCCGTTACAGTTGCGGCTATCCTAGGGTAGAAGTAGACCGGAAATAATTATGCGGCGATTACCTATAGCGGCGCTCAAGGACATACCCTTACGGAGTTTGTTTTCCATCCATCATCTCCTATTGTTTGCTTTGTTTGCCCTAAGTTGGCAGGGTATGCCCAGACGTGAGTCCCTTGCTCCCTTGGCCACTGGATTCAAGCTAGCCTGGCTGATGAGGGCTGTTAGCCCGAAACCGGACCCAGGATGCTTTTTTCCGGTACAGGGAAGACATGGCTTGGCAGTTAAGGCTGGACTGTTCCCATGAGGCACAGGGTCAATACTGATTGGCATATAGCTGTGCCTGAACTCGGGTGGTGAAGTGAGCTAAACGACGATGATGGATTCAACCCAGATCTGTGACTGGGGATGAGTGTCTGAAAAGTTTCAGTCCCCCGTCCATCATCTCCTTCTGTTTGCTTTGCATACCCTTACAGACAGCCAAGTCTGAGAGTATAATCTCCTACTTTCGGGAAAATTCAGGCTCAGTTTCTGAATGGGATGCATTCAAGGTTGTACTGAGGGGTAACACGATTAAATCTGTATACGGAAACAAAATGGTTCTGCAAAGGGGAATAGCTTGATTAGAATTAGAGAAACTATAACAACGCAATACTAACCCAAACTCAAATAAGGACAGCTTGCAAAGACACGCTTAGACCTTAAGGAAGGATTAGACCGTCTAGGAACACTTGACTAAAGGGAATACATAGCCAAAAGACACGCAGGTGGTGACAAAGCAGCAGGATCTTGGCCTGCCCATTACGATCCAATGTACTGAAAACTCCAATACTAGCTATCAGTGACCGGACGGGTAGCGTAGTTAACACTCAGAATGACATAAAGACAGCAGTTTATTCTTACTATGTGATACTATATAGCGCCACACAGTATGAAGACACAATAGAGTTACATTTATTCCTAGAGCACATTAGACTTCCACAAATACCGCTAACAAGGAACACAGATCGGAAACCTCACTGGAAAAGATGACCACATACAACAAATAGCAAGAGGAAAAACACAGAATCTTATACGACCTTCAAAACCCAGTTGGCCCCACAACTACACTGACTGCACATGGATGCGTACGATAAAGGAATCGTACCTCCCTCCCTGTGGGCAGGAATATTGGTGGTACTTCCTAAGCCTGGTATGGATCCTTACTCCTCGGCTCATATCGAGCCTTATTCTTATTAAATACGGTCTATAAGATCCTGGAAATAATACTCACAAATAGATGAATGGTCCTGATACAAATATTGTTGCACCAAAACCAGAACGGTTTCATACCGAACAGAAGAACCATCTTAAATCTGCGAAGATTATTCATGCTAATGGACTGGGTGAAAACAAATGAGACACATAGCTGGGTGGCATCACTCAACATAGAAAAAGAATTTGAAACACTGGGATGGTGGTACCTGCAGGAAGTGCTAACACGCAACAGTATAGGCCCACGCTTCCTGAGGTAAGTGTCACTACTATATAATCCCCCAACAGAGCGAGTCCGCACGGGCACAATCATCTCGGAGAATGCTGACCTATGGACAGCTCCCAGTACAACCGGTGCCCTTGTGCTATGACACATTAAAATATTCAAGTTTCCAAATTTACCACTCACCCTCTGACTTAATGGACAGAAAGCTGGGCATAATGTGGACAAGTGCCAAATCATCCTTGCAGTTCTGGACAGGACTATCCTTGTCATCCGTGAGCCGTACCGCCATCTCCAAAATGCTATTGCTACCAAGACTGCACTACTTTGCGGCCATCCCAATAGAAGTCCCCCAAAAATTATTTTGGGAACCAAGGGCATTGTTGACAGCTCTAATATGGGGCATGGGTAGAAAACGGGTTTCACTCTCAAACTTACATGCGCCACTGTCTGAAGGGGGACTAGGTGTCCAAAATTACAAATACTAATACACAGCCGCACAATTACAATGGCCAACGAGGAGGATCGCAGCACAATGTATTGGAATTGGGACGCTGGGTTGATGCAGCCTACCCACATATAATCTTAGAATGGCTCCTTAGCACTGAGACTAAGATCCTGAAAAAGCCAGATAATCTATTGATGTCCTTGGCTAAACTCCGATGGTGCCAATATGTACATATACTGAACTCTCCCGTCCCATATGCAACTGCTCTACCGATATGGTGAGCCCCGAATTATACATCGCTTGCTCGCAGACCAGAAGTAACGGAATGGAAAAATGCGGGATGAACAATGTACGGGTACATGTTTAATGACTCAATACTTCTCACATTTGACACACTGGTGGAAGACTATGGGATATCCCCAGGCTCCTTCTTACTATATGCCACGCTGACAAACCAGTTAACCCCTTCGATGCTGATGACGAGCTCAGCTCGTCATCAGCCACGGTGGTCGTGTGCGGATGACGAGCTGAGCTCGTCATCTAACGCGGCTTTTAGAAAAAAGCTGCGAAGCGGAAAAATAACCGCCGCAGCGATGCGGTTAAGAAAATTATGGGAAAAAGAAAGAAAAAACACCACGCTGAACTAGGGGTATCCCACTTCATCCAAAAACTCCTCACTCATGGCACTGCCCACCGGGCCATTACAATGCTATACACATCTCTGCGCCAGGATAGGACACCTCAGGTAACAGCAATGCGGGCTTACTGAGATTTGGAACTATCGCTAACATTGACAGACATACAATGGACACAATGCCTGGCTAACTGTCATAATTAATCATAGAAGGGTACCTCCAAGACCATCAACCAAATTTTTCTTTGATAGAAGAAACAAAAAAAATTGTTCCTTCGGAGGTCTCTGATTTGACCTGTTATTATTCAGTATTTTCAGCAGAGATGTACACTCCAGGGTGTATTGTTCTATTAATTCTGGATAGGAGGAGTCCTAAATTTTTGCTTTTTTCATTGCAAATGTTATAAATAAAAAAACATGTTACACAAAATCACAATTACATTTACAAACACAATAACAGGGGACAAGAACTGATACAAAAATATCACAAGACAACACTTATTGAGTATATGCAAAGAATTAATCAAAGATCATACAACAACACACATGGAATAACATATCTAGTGTCCATTGCATCTCAATTAATGCAAGGCTCACGTATACCCAATTCAACTATTTACACCATACCCATCTCACTCCATGTAGGGTAGCCAGGGTGTATCCTGGCTCCTCAGACAGCAGCCTCTGTGTGTGGCACCCCTATGGCCGCGTTTGTACATATGGTATGTTCATATCCGAAAATAGCCCCATAGTGGGACGCATTAGCGGGAATAATATCGGAGGCTACGGAAACAGTGCAGCAAATTAGACAATACTTCCTACTAGGGATCACTGAGCGCTCATCCACATGCAAAGCAATAAATACAGTTTCGGATTTAGCGCGGGTGGTGGAAAAATGTAGGTTACCTATTAGCTCGAAAGCGAGGGTGCCCTGCCAATCTCCCAATGGCTAAAAGACCCACGCATGGTCTTAATGACAGATATATACATCATACAGGGGCGATAGGCAGACTTGGAGAATGCAACTATTTCCCCAAACTCTAGGGCATACCTTACAGTCATTGAAACCAAACTGGTAAATGAACAACTCGCTACAAATGTGGTAGGCAGGCAAAATGTGGGCGCTAACATGGTGTGACCCCCCCCCCCTCCCGCTACGCTACACCTAAGTGTACCAGGAGACTCTTCCTTGGTTACACACGACCTATAACCTCGTTTTAAGGATAACGCAATCTGTCTGTTCGAATGTAGATGCAATTGACCAATGTGGTTCCCCCTCCATGAAAACAACAATAGTCAAGTCAAGTCAAGAATTTGTATAGCGCACTACTCACCCAGAGGGTCTCAAGGCGCTTGGGGGAGATGGGATCGCTACTTATCGAACACCCAAGTTTTGAGTTGTTTACTGAAGGAGAGGTTGTTCTGTGTAAGACTGAGGAGGGAGTTCCAGGTTTTGGCCGCTAGGTAGGAGAAAGATCTTCCTCCCATGGTAGTTCTTCGGATACGTGGAATCGTGGCGAGGGCTTGGTTGGACGATCGTAGTTGGCGGGTGGGGGTGTAAAAGGTCAGGCGAGTGTTGAGGTATTTGGGTCCTAGGTCGTTGAGGGCCTTGTGTGCGTGAGTGAGGAGACGGAACGTGATTCTCTTGTTGACGGGGAGCCAGTGAAGGTCTCTCAGGTGGCTGGATATGTGATTGTGGCGGGGTATGTCTAGGATGAGTTGAGCGGAGGTGTTTTGAATGCGTTGAAGTCTTTTCTGCAATTTGGCTGTGGTTCCGGCGTAGAGGGTGTTTCCGTAGTCCAGTCGGCTTGTGACAAGTGCTTGGGTGACCGTCTTCCTTGTTTCGGTTGGGATCCATCGGAAGATTTTTCGGAGCATACGTAGGATGTTAAAGCATGACGATTAGAAGGCGTTGATCTGTCTGGTCATCGAGAGGGAGGAGTCTAGAATGAATCCCAGGTTGCGAGCATGGTCCGTTGGTTTGGGTGCGCTTCCTAGGGCCGGTGGCCACCATGAGTCGTCCCATGCAGAGTGGGATGATCTTAGGATGAGGACTTCCGTCTTGTCTGAATTCAGTTTTAGTCGGCTGTTCTTCATCCACTCGGCTACGTCTTTCATTCCTTCGTGTAAGTTGGTTTTGGCGGTGTTTGGGTCTTTGGTGAGGGAGAGTATCAGCTGTGTGTCGTCAGCGTATGAGATGATATTGAGGTTGTGTTGGCGTGCGATGGATGCGAGGGGAATCATGTAGACGTTGAAGAGGGTGGGGCTAAGCGATCCTTGTGGTACGCCGCAGATGACTTCGGTGGCCTCTGATCTGAAAGGGGGGAGGCGGACTCTTTGGGTTCTTCCGGCGAGGAACGAGATGATCAAATCCAAGGCCTTATCTTGTATCCCGAAGTCCCTGAGGCGTTGTACAAGGGTGCGGTGGCAGACAGTGTCGAATGCTGCGGAGAGGTCCAGGAGGATGAGGGCCACTGTTTCCCCGTTATCGAGTAGTGTCCGGATGTCGTCTGTGGCTGCGATAAGGGCAGTTTCTGTTCTGTGGTTGGCTCGGAAGCCGGACTGTGAGGGGTCGAGGGAGCCGTTAGACTTGAGGAAGGCGGCGAGCTGACTGTTGATGGTCTTCTCTATGACTTTGGCTGGGAATGAGAGGAGTGAGATGGGGCGGCAGTTTTTAAGTTCGGTGGGGTCTGCAGTAGGTTTGTTCAGGAGGGCGCTGAGTTCGGCGTGTTTCCAGCTTTCCGGGAAGGTAGCGGTGTTGAGGGAGCAGTTGATGATGTTGGGGGTTGGGGTGCGATGATGGAGTCGGACTTGAAGATGTGGTGGGGGCATGGGTCGGTTGGAGATCCGGAGTGGATGGAGTTCATCAAGCGGATGGTGTCTTCGGTGCTAATCGGGGTCCAGGCGGGAAGGGTGGTGGAGGGGGGGCTTCAGTTTGATGGTGGAGGGAGTGGACTGGTCGCCAAAGCTGTTATGTATGTCCGCGATCTTGCTGTGGAAGAATGAGGCTAGAGAGTCGCAGGGGTCTCGAGAGGGAGTGATGTCGCTGTTGCCGGCGCTGGGATTGGTGAGCTCTTTGACAATGCTAAAGAGTTCCTTGCTGTTGTGTGCGTTGTTGTCTAGTCGATCCTTGAATGATGATTTCTTAGTGGAGCGGATCAGTTGATGGTGTTTGCGGGTGGCGTACTTGAGGGCGGTCATGTTATCTGTGGTTGGGTTTCTTCGCCAGACTTTCGAGGGCGCGGCAGTTCTTTTTGGAGTTCTTGAGGTAGTCGTTGAACCAGGAGGCTTTTTTGTTTCCTGGCTTGTTGGGATGGTTTTTCAAGGGTGCTAATACGTCAGCGCAGTGGGTGATCCACTGTGCGAGATTGATGGCTGCTTTATTTGGGTCCGTTGATATGGCGGGAAGGTTTTGGTTCAGAGATGTGGTGAGCTGGTCGGTGGTAACTTTGTTCCTGTTTCTGCGGGGAACTTGTTGCCGGTGGTGGTGGGTCGTGGTCTTTTTGAAGCTGAAGTGGACGCAGCTGTGATCTGTCCAGTGGAGTCTTGTGACGTGATTGAAGGAGATGTGCTTGCTGGAGGAGAAGATTGGGTCGAGCGTGTGTCCGGCGTAGTGGGTGTGGGTACTCACCAGTTGTTTGAGTCCGAGATTGGCGAGGTTGTCCAGCAGGGTGGTGGTGTTGTGGTCGTTGTTATTCTCTAGGTGGAAGTTGAGGTCCCCTACGAGAATGTAGTCGTCGGAGGGGAGGGCGTGTGGATTGATAAAGTCAGCGATGTCTTCACTGAATTGTGTGCGGGGTCCTGGGGGTCTGTAAATGAGGGTGCCTCGGAGTGTGGTCTTGGGGTCGGTGTGTATCTGGAAGTGGAGGTGTTCGGTGGCTATGAGGGTGTCTTCGGAGCTGGTCGAGATGCGAATGGTGTTCTTGTGGACGATGGCGATTCCTCCTCCTGTTTGGTTGATGCGGTCTCTTCGGATGAACTTGTAACCGTCCGGGATGGCTATGGCGATGTCGGGCGCTGATGAGGCGTTCATCCAGGTTTCCGTAAGAAAGGCGACGTCCGGCGATGTGGTGTCGAGTAAGTTCCATAGTTCAATGGCGTGTCTGTGGGCCGAGCGGGTGTTGAGTAGGATGCACTTCAGGTGGTTATTGTCGGAACTCTGATTGGCGTTTTTTGGTGTGGGACTTGATGCAGGAGAACTTGCAGGATTAGCAGGTGAAGGGTCCATGGGTACATCCTGGGGCGGCTAGGTTGCAGTCGGGGAGTCGGCCGGTGTTGAGCGCAGTGAGGGTGGCGGCGTCGTACGTTAGGCGGGTGGGATGGCCTCTGCGGGGGCCAGGGGGTCTGGCGCTGGGTGCGGTCCAGGCGCGGACGGGCGTAGACGGGCTTACCTTTGGCGCGCCTTCTGCGCGCATGGGGCGCACCCGCTGCGCGTTTGCCATTCTACCATAAGTGGAGAGTGGAGGGGGGCGGAGCGAGGGAGGAGCAGCTGGGAGGCGGGAGCGGGGTGGCGAAGGGGAATGTTTGGAAATGCTGTAGGGAGCAGGGCTGGGGCCGCGGGGGTGCAGCGGCGGGGAGGAGAGACTGGCTGGGACAACCAAATGGCACCAACAATAACAATAACAATGCCAATGCCGGGCGAGATCTGGGGCACAGTCTGGCACAGGTACAACTCGGAATTAAAGCACAATGCACAAATACGATATCACGCGATGCAGCAGGCAGCACGATGGAGACAGGGGCACGATGCTGACACAAATATGAAACCACGCGATGCAGCAGGCACGATGGAGGCAGGGGCACAGTCTGGCACAGATAGGACGACCAGGAGCGGGTGGAGCAACTTAACCAGAGCAATCCGATAACCAGCATGTACCACAATGCAATTACATGTAGTTATTTGTTAATACAGTAATATAGACATTGTGAGTTTCCATTCTGATTATATGTCATACATTGGATAATTACTTGCAAAAGAGGCATGGGACAACTCTCATCCATATGTGTAATTGTTAATCACCAACCATATGGGCTGTGATTTTTGTGAAGCAGATGTATCGATAACTAATGCATTACCCAGGTTCACATGTGGAAGGAAAACGACTATTGAAAAAATGTTACAGACATACATATATAAGTTATTATAAAATTGCAAAAAGCTCAATAAAGTATATTTAAAAATAAAACAAATAGCAAGCTACTGAACTTGTCCAATTAGATATAAGCTTTTCTGACGCTTCATAATACAAACATAATACTATAAAAGATTTACCAAATAAAATCCGTTAAGTATACAGGTGGTCTGCGATCTCTCACACTCCTTTAGACCTACACACATCACCAATAGTGGTGTCCTCCGTCGGGTATAGACAATGTCTCAACTCGTCCCACTTGCCCCTGTGTTGGGATAGGCTCAAACTCACCATCTCTTTATCAACATGTACCCTCTACAATTCTCAACCCTCTTCAATCCACACTCACCACTTTTCTGATACACTGCAATTCTGCCTCTATTCCACAATTCGCCATCCTCCAAGACACATAAACCGTAACCACCTTATGTGGACCTTTAAACTTTGACAAGCCTCTCACCACATGTTCTGTCCTGATTTTTATTCAATCGCCTTCAGTGATTGCCCCTTTGGAATTCAAATAGACTTTCTCAGACCTGGGTTCCTGCACACCGCCTCTAGCTACCCTTCTTTCAACCAAGAGGGTACAATTTTATATCCTGCAACCCTCCCTTTCATCAACTCAATTGCTATTTGAATGTTGCCTCTTGCCTCACTGTGCGGTAAGTCAAACCAACTCATCCACTGCAATTTTGATATCCTGTCCTGCCACATCAGCCATCTGGATCACACCCTTCACCATTCTGTTGAAATGTTCTACAATGTCGTTCCCCTGTGTGTTGTAAAAAGAACTGCAATGATGCGTGATACCATGCTGGTGGAGAAACCTCTCCATTTCATGGGAAACCAACTGCGTACCAAAGGCCGTGTAAAGGTAGAAGAAATCATCTTCTCTAAGGAAACGTTTTGTAAAGCAACAACGGTGGCTTCGATGGGGATTTCTTTGATGAACACATTCAACCATCTTGCAAACACCTACATAGCCACCAAAGCATGTTTGCAATTGCTATTCAAATCAGACAGGGGACCGATAAACAATAGATACTCTGTGCCAAGGCTTGCCTGGATTGGTTATAGATCACTGAAAGAAGGACCATCTGAGCCGCCCGGAATATTGACATTTTGATCACCTGATTTGTAGGTCCCGCGACATGCGGTGCACTGCGTAGCAGTGCTCACGCAAGTCGCGTGAGCTATAGTAATCAAAAAAACGGGGATTGTGAGCGGACCTAGGAATCGCACACGCTCATGCATGTGCGTTTCCTGTTCAGCTCCCCCATTGGCCTTTGCGTGCGTCTTATTGTAAAAGACTGCACGCAATTGGCCCGAAGCACGCGCATAGCTCCTCCCATGGCCTATTGGTATCTATTACGTGCACTAAGCGCATAATCAACACCAATAGGCCGTGGGAGGAGCCATGATTGTGCCCACAAAAGGCGTTACGTGCGCGCCACTTGTTTTTAATCACTTTTATGTGGAGCTGCACGGCGCTTTGAGCACGGCACAGGCTTTCATGTTTTTGGGCGCCGTGCTTTGTTTGTGCACAGCGCCCCCTTTCGGGTGTGTTTTTTTTTAATCACTTATGCAGACAGGCTTCGCGCTTCATTCAAGCACGGCGCCCGCAGTTATGTATATTTAATTAAAATACTCTTCCTTGACATCTGGTGATTCCACAAACTTTCCCCGATGTTTTTCATGTTACCGGCATTTTCAAACAGTATGAACGAAGATGTGAAAATTGTTCACAAAAAAGATGGAGCTCACCTTACCATCGGTTGTTTGAGAGCGCTGAGCTGTATTTTTGTTTTTTGCCTGCAGATTGATATAGTGCAAACTCGACCCAAAGGTATCGTAGCGCTTTACAGGAGCACCACTACTTTAGTTAATCAAGGACACACTTATTTTTGGTAGACATGGGAGATTAATTGAATTCCCCAGAATCACATGATGTTGAGCCAACACCTAGGCTCGAACCTAGTTCCCCAGCTCCAGAGTCAGCAGCTCTGGCAGTTAGGCCGCATCCTGTCAGTTGTACACTGCTATGCCAAAGAAAGGTCCACCCGAGTACCATCCGCTGCTAAATTACCGTTACCTTGCATGCACATTTTCCTCTTTGATTGTCATTTGGCTCGGATAAGTTATGAAAAACTGTCAAATTAATTATCACCTGCATACACAGTGCATCCATATTGCACCTGTTTTTGCGCAACTTTTAATAAATATTAAAGATATAGTCCACAGAGTAAAGCCTAGAGCAGACATGATTTATAATTGACAGGTTTATTTTGGCTGTAATGTTGTGCAGTTTCATCGTTGCATTCTCAGTGCCGCTCATACAGCCCCAGTGTCTGACTCCCATTAGGACCTGGACTGCAGTGCAGTTTAACGTTTATTAGGTCTCGCCTGTCGATGCGCATGCGCATCGAGCTTGCGAGTCTATGGTGGCTTATCCACTCTTTATCCCCAACTTGCAAGGAATCGTGGCGATTCCTTGCAGTGCACGAGAAATTTAAGCTCAATGCGCATGCGCATTGAGCTTAAATGCGCGTGCACATGCCCCCAGCCGCCTGCCTTGCCTACTCTCCCAGCTGGTGCCGCTCCACCCCCTGCGGCATCAAAGGCTTTCACGGCCGGCCGGCCATGCTTTCAGTTTCACGACCGGCCGGCCGTGTGAAGCCCGCTCTCCCTGCTCCGCCCCCTGCTCCGGCCGAGACGCATTTCTCCTCCCTCCTCCAGTTAAAGGAGCCTAACCCCAAACCAATCATGCATCGTGGTCGCACCATAATCTGCATTTGTTTTATTTTACCTATAAAATGTAAACCATTAACGAGTCTGAGCATTCTTACAATTAAACGCTCTGATGTGTTCACATCCCCTGCTAAAGCCCTTGGACTCGCTCTTCCTATGGGCTACTTCAAACATGACTCGTTATTTTGCCTTACTTGGTTGCAGTGTTACTAAAGCCATCGAATGCAGCCCAATCTGTAGACTAGTGTAAAAGCATGCACCGTGATGTTGAAAAAAGCGAAGTCCTGGCGAATGCTTTCCAGTGCCTTATTTATTTCCGTTGTGTTTTCTCTTTGTCCTGAACTTTGACCCGCCTCCTTGCCTGGAGGCTCAGAAAAGAGACAGCGCGCGGGAGCCTCTGTCAGGCACGCAGCATGTCGCGCACGGTTGAGTTCACCGTGAGAGCGCCTACCCCCCTCGCCTCACCACTCGGTTCTTAAGGTTTGTTGTCCAAATGCGGCAATGCCCGGGGCTGGGACCAATTACCATCTGCTGTTGTCATTAACATTAATACCAAGATACAGTTGCACATTTGTGATTGAATTGACGGGAAAATATGACAGGATATTGTGGTATTCCAGTCTCTTAATTTAACGTTCGTTTTCATTGTGTAACGTAGCTTGGACCTAACCATGACGCGTTTCTTCTAGCATGTTCCCAAATCATGTCTCTTTGTTGCTTTAGGTGCGGTACGCTAATGAGAAATGATGATCGTTGTCTGAGAGAAAGCAATTGTTAAATTGTTGTAGACTCTAATGGCTTACAGCTGGGTATGTTTTCGAATTTGTTCTCGCTAGCCCAGGCTCATTTTTAGCCACCGTTACCAATCACAGTCAGACGGATGTGTTCTCTTTGTGCAGCCCAGTTACATACATAACAATAAATAATAGAAGGGTGTTGTTTTACATACATTCAGATCTGTGGCGCTGCAGCTGTGTAATTCGGTGTTTGCGCAAGAGAGATCGAATGCGCCCACACAATTCACTGAGTCAGACGCAGTCAGTCATCTCACTCACCCTCACTCACCCTCAACACCTCACTCACCCTCACTCACCCTCACTCACCCTCACCCTCACTCACCCTCACCCTCACTCACCCTCACTCACCCTCACCACCTCAACCCCTCACCCTCACTCACCCACCCTCACTCACCCTCAACCCCTCACCCTCACCCTCACACAGTGCAATAGTTCTCAGACCATTTCAGTTAGAGCTTTTAGAAATGTTTATGGCTTTTTTTATTTGTAATACTTTAGCATTGGCTACAGGAAACAAAAATGCTAAACATTTACAAAAAAACCCATAAACAATTCTAAAAGCACTAACTCTAATGGTGCGAGACCTATTGCATTTCCAATGCTTGTTTCTTTAGAGGCTGCGGAGCTCCTGATGGCCTTAAAGTTAAAGTGACATCTACAATAAGCTTTAGGGGGAAGGGTGAGAGCATAAAATAAAAGCTTTCAGTCGTTATTCCATGGAGATTTCCACCCGTGTGCTGTATCACAGATGCAGAAATAATACACGCAGAAGCCCTGTTCCAAGACTTTATTAAGGAAAGCCCCTTGCTAATCCCTGGGCGTGAGCCGTCTGCAGAGTGCGCACTAGTAATGAGAGGGCGAGTGATGGAACGGCCTGGCTCGGTGTGTTTCTTCCATTACCGGCACTGTGAGAAGGTGACTTGGGCTGCAGATCCTCTGCGCGTCACAGCGCACACAAGGGACTCTCTATTTCCGGATAATTATGTAATTAGTGTCGCTCACCACATGAAACTTCGAGCTCCATGTGTCAGTTCATGTCGACCTGGCGCGGGGAAGGGGTAGCAGGCACATGTGCCCCCTGCACATGTATGTTTTCTCTTTGGGGAGGGAGGGGGTGATTAGAATGAGTACATAGTAGGTGAATGTATGTGTGTGGAAATCGCACTCAAGTTTTTGTGGGAGTTGATCCGACTATTCTGGTAAGTGTGCTATGTCAGATTAATGCCTGCTAACATTCATATGTATTTGAAAGTGGCCTAGCCCCACATGGCAGCTAGGGCTCTCACATGCAACAAAGGGTGGTGTTCCTTTATAACATTTTAATCCTGTAGTACAGGAATTCAAGCAATCAAATTCATAAAATATACACTTTTCTACATTCCATTTCTCATTATTACAATAGTGAGAGTACTTCATATATAACCAAACACATTTCAGTAAATGACCCAATGCATTTCGGAACCTATTGTTCCTTCGTCAGGGGTTCTAATTTTAAATTAAGTTTAGTTTTTCAAAGACACGCGAAATGCCATATAATGAATCCAGCCCTATGACAATCTGTCGAAACAGTTATTTGAAGTACGGGGGTTATGATAGCAACCTGCGTAAACTGAAATGTAGTGTGGAATATTCAAATTCGAATGGCGTGGTCCTTGGAGGCCTGAATATCCGAGATCTTGTGTAAACTCC